>NC_137010.1:45624829-45627329 GCF_032717465.1 Coenobita brevimanus | reverse complement strand
ACATAATAGGACAAAAGACATTAATGACTTCGGACGTTTTTGGTGTTTTTTAAGCATTATGCTTTCTTTTTAATTTGCATGTTCATAGTTTCTGCATGATCAGCTGGGAAGGATAAAAAACTGGGTGGATGGAACAGGCAGTTAGCACAGCTGAATGGAGGGATGGATAGATGGATGATGAGATTTGCGAGTGCAAGGGGAAAAGGCAGATAAAATCGATAGGCTAATGGAGCACGCAAGATGGTGGATGAAATTAATGGGTGGCAGCATTGTGAATGGATAAGTTGATGGAATGATGGATGAATAGGTGAAAGGGAAGAGTGGACGATGAAATTAAAACAAGAACTAGAGGTCCCTCCCAATGGGGCAATCACACCAGCCGCGAGCCGATACGTATCTAGCGGGGCTCGGAATATGGCCTTGGTTTTAACCTAATTTCACCAATTTTAAACTCGTAGGAGATTTTCATCCCTACTGCAAAATCGCAAAATTGTGTGATGATATCGAGCTGTTGCGAAATTATCGTGGTATCAGACACATAGATCTTGACCTACGTTCACCAATTTCGAACCCGTAGGAGACTCATCTCTACTACACACCTGCAAGATTTTGTAATGTTGTCTTGAGCGGTTGCGAAGTGATCGTGCTGACAAACCCACAGACAGAGAGAGAAACTGAACACAATACTTGTAGGAGATTTTCATACCTACTACACACTTGTAAAATTTTGTGATGATATCTTGAGCGGTTGCGAAGTTATCGTGGTAAGACACACAGTCCTCCGCCTGCTTTCACCAGTTTCTAACTCGTGATCGACTTTTTTCACCAACTACACACCTACAAAATTTGTGATGATATCTTGAGCGGTTCCGAAGTTATCGTGCTAACAGACACACAGACAGACAAATTGAAAACAATACCAGCTTCGCTATCGCGGCTGGTAACAAGAATTAGAAGCGGTTGAAATGGAGTTAGAGTAGGGAACGGAAGGACGAAAAGTACGGAAGGACAGAAGTGACATGTATGGAAAGTGTGATAGGCAAGTATATGAATAGATGCATGGATGGATGAACAGATGGATGGACAAATGGATGATAGTGCGGTTTGGTGGATTCGTTGGATAGATAAAGATATATGGATTGACGGATGAGTTGCGAAGAAGGTGGACTGCACATAACAATGGATCGATTGAAGTACTGTAGAAATGAACAGGTGCCAGAGAGAGAGAGAGAGAGAGAGAGAGAGAGAGAGAGAGAGAGAGAGAGTTTTCATCCCTTCAGTATATAGTATACTGAGTGCAGTTTACATTATCTTCTTGATAATCGCACAAGAAGAAAATGTATGCTTGAATATACAATTTCTTCTTGATGGCCGCACAATGTGTGATGTAGACGGACATTACATATTTCTATTGGATGGTGTTCTGTTGGTCGAGGCATTTTACCAATTAGTGTAAGTCCCATATGAATGATAAGTGAGGTTTTGCTGCTTGTCTCCTTAGGTCTTGTGCAGGAGACCGGTTTGTTTGTTAGGTCTTTCGGTTGTAGGGTTTAAGCATAGGTATATTTGTGTCCTTGAACATATTATTGGAGTTTTTGTTGTTGTTAACTTCCGCAAGTTATGTGATATTACATATATACATAGAGGCATTACTGACATACTTAAAACTAATAAATGAAAAATATTAATAACCTTGGCCCCCAGCCCGATGATCGATAGCCCCTCACACCACCCCTCCTCCCCCTCCCCCGCACACACACACACACACACACACACACACACACACACACACACACACACACAAGGACCAGACATTAATAAAATAATACCATGAGTTTAACGCTCTATATCCAGTATAGTATGGTAATTGCCTCTACCACCTGGATACCTTCCTCTTTTGTGTATGGTCCTTCAGACGAATTAATGAATGTATCTTCATTATCAAACACTGTATTTCAGTTGAGTCTTTAGTTCGTGAAAATAACACTACGGTTTTACCCTCATATGGTAGGGACAACTCTACTGTTGTATTCCAGCAAACGCTAGATGATTTTATTTAGCTGAGAGTGACTCACAAGAATAAGTATATACCGGTATATATACGGTTTCCTTTTTTATTGCGCTTCTTACGGATCTTGTGTGTGTGTGTGTGTGTGTGTGTGTGTGTGTGTGTGTGTGTGTTCGTATTGTTGCTTTTACTAAGGAGGCCTTATTGATGCGCGTATTATTTTTGCTCTTAGCTCATTATTTTATAGTAGTAGGTGTGTAAAAATTAAACTGGATTAGGAGAGACCTTTCATGCTGCAAAAGAAAAACACAGTGAAGGAGGTGAAGGAGATACTGCGTTGATGAGAATAGTGTAATAAAAATAAACATAAGTGTGCGAAGTGTTTGCTGATTTTTTTTTTTTTTTTTTGCTTTATTATTGTTGCCATCACAAGACGATTTTCTTAAACTACGGAAGGGTACCTGGCTGATGTTATCTGCTTCACTTCGATGA
>NC_137010.1:45620940-45624729 GCF_032717465.1 Coenobita brevimanus | reverse complement strand
AGCTTGGTATCATCCTTGTGGCCATCGTCTGTAATGTTTTTCACATAATTAACTTTATGTTGTAACCATTTAAGTAATCTAGATTCTAATCTCGGTCATCATAGACACATTTACTCTCTCAGCATCTCCTCTTCCATATAATCGAAAGTCATCCTCATGGTAGCTAGCAGTCCGTATACTCTATACGCCACTCCAATGACCCTTATATGCTTTTTTGGTGTGTGTGTGTGTGTGTGTGTGAGAGAGAGAGAGAGAGAGAGAGAGAGAGAGAGAGAGAGAGAGAGAGAGAGAGAGAGAGGATGAGGAGGCAGTGAATGTTGGAAAAAGAGAGGCACTGTTAACAGGAAGGCTAAAGGAAAATAAGGACGGCTGGTCTTATGGAACCTTATTTTGACCACCTCAATACGACTGTGTGTAGCGTTGAGAGGCATGTTGAGGTGAAGGATTTAAATAAACAGCTCTCCACCAACTCTCCGTATTTCGGAACGAGATGTTATCCACTGTATTTGTATCTGTGTTTGTTTCCAGTCCATATCAGGTTTAATGCAGATCTTGGACCTTCTTGGAGGAAAAGGGATAACTGTAAATAACCCTTCCCCATGCTGGCGAAGTACGAAAGGGGGACGTTTGTCTAAAGGAGGTGATGTACATGGAAGTTGCAGTGTTGTACTGACAATGTTTTAGGCCGTGGTCTATGTAAGTCATTGGTAGAACGGAGAGGGTGTGAATATATCCAAACATTATGAAAGGACATTGCTGCCAACACCCACTTTAAGTATTCACCATGACATGGACTCGAACCCTACACTCAGAGTCAAGGTCACATGGCAAGGTCAACAAATATTTTCTTATTCAATGTAAACAAAATTTTGTGAAAATTTTTAGGCTTAACCAAGGATAAAGGGATTCGATTTTGAGAACAAAGGTCTAGGTCAAGCAGGGAAAGGTCTTAGGTCAAGGTCACTAAAGTAAACTTTGTGAGTAACCTGTCGAAGGTTCAGGCCACAGAGCAAAGTTAAATATTTGAATCTTAGACCAGTTGGTGGGTGCGGGCGTTGCAATTTCTGGAGTGTTCCTTTTTGTTTAGTTTATATTCGTGCCACAACTACAAAGTGTTTCCAGTTAAGGAGAGTGCGCCCTGTAAATGAAAGATTAATGAAGGTTCATTTAGGATCTCCTATGATGTGAGGAGAATAAAATAATTTGGTTGTCGCCAGAATAACTACAAAGTACGGGTCCGCCTGCTACGATTAATTAACCGATGGTGCACTCAAGAGGGGTCGATTCAATTCATTAACCCCTCCATCACGATGACATCACGTATATTCTATCGCTAATGCTGCCTGACAGGTTTTATGCAGCACTGGGAGGTGTCTGTTAGTGAACAGGCTAGATACTCTCTCCATCGACCTTCTTCAGTACGATGCCGTCTCTACTCACCTGTCCCTTGCCCTGCAGGGGCTTTGGTACGTGTATTGTTTTCACTCGGTTTGTCTGTTTGTCTGTCTGTCTGTCTAACTGTTAACAATTTTATGCGAAAACTACTGGTGCGATTTTGACTAAAATTACAGGGATGATGGGCTATGACCTTCTGATCATCTTATTAAATTTTGGCCCAGATTGAGCCAAGGCCCAGGCTGTAGGCCTCCAAATCATTTTTTCGCCATAACTCCTTTTAAATTCGTCATATCGACATGAAACCAAAACCTAAAAGTGCATCTTCCAAATCTGCATCCTGATATTTTTTTTTTTAAATTAAATTAATGAGGAAGAAAAAACAAATGTTTAAAAAAAATAATCTATACACCAGATTATTGGTGTCCTCTGTTCATAAAATATCTGAACAGCTGTAGGTTGAAGTTTGGAGGGAAACAACTCTGTGGAGGCTGAGTTCCAGAGAGTTGCAGTTCGGGGAATGAAAGAATTTTGATAGGCAGAAGTTCTGCAATATGGCTTGAGTGATATCTCAGTCATGAGCGCTACCAGATGACCGTGTAGCACGAGGGAAGGCATGTAGAGGTGGCACATTGGGCGCAACGTCGTCCGAGCATTTTCCATAAAAATAGCTGTAAAATAATGCAAGGGGAGGCATCATTCCTTCATACTTGTAGGGGAGGTAGTTTATTTGTAATGTCAGGGTTGTTAATAATTCTAACAGCCTTGTTCTGAATTTTGTCTAATTGTTTTAATTTGAATATCTTCCACATCCATTCCACAAGGGTGAGCAATATTCAAGCTGAGAGCGCATATGACTTATAAATTATAGGTAACTGCTCGTCAGTGAAGAAGTTACGGACTCTGTACATTAGTCCATGTTTCTTTGAGGCAGTTTTAACAAGTGATCTAATATGAGAGGTCCAGGTGAGGGCATTGGTAAGTGAGACGCCGAGAATTCCAATACTTTTGGAGATGGGAATATTAGTAGTACTGAAGGTAATATACGAATCTGGCAATACCTGTCTATTAGTAAACTGTATATATATAGTTTTACAAGGGGCATTAAATGAGACAAGGTTGTTTTCGTCCCCATTCACTGATCGTAGATAGGTCTTGATTTATTACATCAGGGGGTCACCCCCTGTTAGCGGTAGGGGTTCAGTGTCAGGTGGGTCGGGCCTAAAATTTAAATGGGCATAAAATCGTCAATTTTCACCTGATTTACTCCAAATTTGATATGGTACATCTTTGACTAGCCATCCTGTTGTGTTTATACGTTAGCAATAAAAGGACTGCCGTGGACGGGTTTGTTGCGCATTGGCACCGCTTCTTGTTTTGTCTTTGCTTCTTTCAGTTTAATAAAAGACTTTTCTGAACTTGAAGGATTACATGTATCCGCCATTCACCCCCTTCGATAAGAGCTGCCTGGGGTGAATAATGTCGTCTGGAAGCCTGAAAGGTGAGACTCAGTGAAATACGTTATTCATGAAGCGAGGTGTTGGCCCGTCACTATCAGATTTTTGCACTGGCTGAGTAAAATCGTCTGAAGGGCTGGCAAGAGGGAAGAGGCGAGTGACAGATGAGAGAAAAGGAAAAAGTGCATGTTGCTATTGTTCTTGTTGCTATTGGCTGTCGTTAGTGTTGTTATTGCTGTCATTCTTATTGTTGTTGCTGTCGTTATTTTTGTTGTTGCTGTAATTATTGTTGTTATTGCTGTCGTTATTGTTGCTGTTGTGGTCAAAGTCGTCAATGTTGTTTTTTTATTGCTGTCATTGCCTCTTACTGTTGTTTTTGTTATCATTATTGTTGTTGTTGCTGTCGTTAGTGTTGTTATTGCTATCGTTCTTGTTGTTATTGCTGCTTCTTGTTCTTGTTGCTGTTGCTGTTGCTTCGTCGTCGTCGTCGTCATTGTTGATGTTTTATTGCTGTCATTGTTCTTACTGTTGTTTTTGTTATCATTATTGTTGTTGTTGCTAATGATGTTGCTGTCGTTGCTGCTGCGTCATTGTCGTTGTTGTTGTTGTTGTTGCTGCCGATATTATTGCTGTCATTGTTCTTACTGTTGTTTTTGTTATCATTATTGTTGTTGTTGCTAATGATGTTGCTGTCGTTGCTGCTGCGTCATTGTCGTTGTTGTTGTTGTTGTTGCTGCCGATATTATTGCTGTCATTGTTCTTACTGTTGTTTTTGTTATCATTATTGTTGTTGTTGCTAATGATGTTGCTGTCGTTGCTGCTGTCATTGTCGTTGTTGTTGTTGTTGCTGCCGATATTATTGCTGTCGTTGTGGTTGCTATTTTTGTTGCTATTGTTGTACGAATTGCATATGTGTGGAATTGTATTGATGCTGTTA
>NC_137010.1:45590940-45618440 GCF_032717465.1 Coenobita brevimanus | reverse complement strand
TCTCTCTCTCTCTCTCTCTTCGTGTTGTCCATGGACGATTTTACTTCATCCTAGAATAGTCCTCTCATTCTGAAGACATTAATAAAGGCTGTATCTAACCATCAGAATTCGTAATGTCTACCTCAAAATGAACAAAACAATCGGTCGACGGCAATAAAATTGTAAGATATAATATGGCACTGGATTACAGTGGTTAAAGAGGGCTATTCAGACTGAGGGATCTTTTTAGTCTCTTCTTACTGGTGACGTCTTTTTGTTTTAGTCTGCCTGCCTTTAGAAAGAGAAAGAAATGTGACGCCTGCCATTACCCTTTCAGAGTGGTGGTGGAGAGGATCGCCTTCACGTGGTGGCACGTATGTAAACTTGGCGACTCCACTGCCTGATCACACAAACGTCTACCATATTCCTCCCTATTCCCCGAAAGGAAGATGGTGGTCTGCTGCTTGGAGAACGCGCCAACTTCAGCTTGCATTCCATTGGGTTCATATTTCAGATGAGCCTGGGGCCACAACGAAGGCTGTTTTCAGATCGACGTTCTTATTTCGGTTAAATTTTTCCTAGCTTATGATGATTTTATTCTCCCATGTGATCGACTTATCGTGTAGTTTATTTAATTCACCATATGATCGACCCTGATTCGCGTAGAAGGAGGCGACAAAGCTACATTAAATCCCAGCAGATCGAAAAATCTTCGCCTAAACTGAATAAATCTGGATGCAGCAAGAATTAGCATATTAAAAAAATGACCATATTCAAAGAGTCAAACTTTGTCTCAGTACAATGACGTATTACGTGTATTTTTTCCATGGTAGCCAAATATGATTTATATTTTAGCTTAGGAGGTAGACTTCTCGGAACTGTGTGGGTTGTACCTCATAGTCTTCATTAATCCCTTTAAATATGGGAAGTCTTTCCTAGACTGAATAAAATCGCTTGGAGGGTGGCAATACCCATAAGATATGTAATTCAAAGATTTAACAGTTTCCTTACTACGAACGGATTCCATAGCTACTTCACACTAACACAAGATTATTTTTTTTCAGAAGCGTGAAGTACACATTGTTAAAACTGAACCCCTTCATGTCTCCTGTTTTGTTCTTGCTATCAGATATGGAGATATTGTAAATGTGGAAAAAGTTATATCCCATCTTAGTTAACCCCTTCACTGCGAGGAGGCAATGCTTGACTGAATACAACCATCTGCAGAGGGAAGGATAATGTACATGAACACATCACCGTACTGAAGAAGCTACAGTATAAATCTTTTTAGGCCCCTGAAATCCACGTTCAGTTGACTAAAGCCATCTGGTCATATTTAGGTTTTTAATGTGGCTGACAATGTGACCATGATACAGTTAACGGACACAGTATTAACACTTCTAGAAGATGCCATTGCTGACCCTCCACTGAATAAAGTCGTTTGATGTTGGCCAGAATATGACTGAATTTGAGGCGACATGAAAAGGATTAACACTGTGTTGATAATCCCTGTGAGTGAGGGGCAGCCGATGGTGTTATTAATCAACATATCCAGCTCGCAAATGCAGAAGCCAAAGTTCGATTTCCTCCTTTGACTATGACTGAGATCCAAACCTGGACTGGTCAGACTGTTGGATAAGATTTGTTTCTTTCTGGTCATCACACACAGCATAACAGATGGACCTGGGTGTTACACCGACTGTTGGCCAGGTGGTGTTTCTAAGCGAAAACTGCAGCCTAGCGAAAAATGATTGTCTGTCTTAAAGACCTCGTGCAGCCCATAGGCGGTAATTAAACCATTCTCCTCCTCCCTCCTTCACCTCTTCTTCCTCATTCTTCTGTTCTTCATCATCGTCATCGTCACGTTATTATTAATATTATTATTATTATTATTATTATTATTATTACTATTATTTATTCTCTTATTCTTATTCTTATTCTTATTATTCAATATTATTAATATTTATTTATTTATTTATTTATTAACAGTATTATTATTATTAATATAATAATAATAATAATAATAATAATAATAATAATAATAATAATAATTATTATTATTATTATTATTATTCAGCTTTCACTGCCACGCACCCACTTAATCCTATCCCGTTTTCCCTGGGCTTTTTTCTTTCAGCTGAGGGAAATTATACTACAGTAATAACAATGTTGAAATAAAATATCGATTAACCTTTGGCCAGCCAGATATTGCCTCAGCTGGAGTGAAAGGGTTTGAATTTAGCCCTGAACAAAATACTCCAACCGCGTCCATATTACAGCCAAAGAGTAAGTCTGTATACCGAGACCAGCATCAGGGGCTGTAATGTCGCCAGCACTTCCTTCCTCACCTTGCCATTTCTTCGCATGTGGCCTGTTTGCTTTTTCTATTGTGATGAAGTCTTATTTTAGTTAATTCGTAGGACCTTCAGGCGATTTCATCCAGCTTAAGAACGAAGGACTTAGTGAAGGCTATGTTTAACCCCTCCAGTTTGAAAACTGTCTCCTAAGCATAGTATATTCATCTGCAGACAGCAATAATAAAATTAATAAGCACTCCATCGTACTGGAGGGGGCCAGTATTACCTTGAATGTTATTAATACACACTTTGTCAGTACTGCAAGAACATGTATGAAAAAACAAGTGGTGCACTTGAGGCACATCAAACCTCGCCCGACAGCAGTTATTTTATTGCTATTGAATACTGACTTTGTTTCTGCCATTTAGTGTCAGCGCACAATCAAATCCATTTGCGCCCAGCGTCCTCAATATAAGACGGAACTGGGCATTTTCAACAGTTAATAAAGGAGGGAACCCCGGGGATGGGACCTGTGAGCTTCTGCGACTATGAGCCAATAGGCGGAGGGCAGTATGCTTGATACACTTCCAGCTTTAATCCCTCACACGGGAATCCTGGGAGTTAATGGATTAAAATCTAAGGTAATGGAGCAAAAGTTTTCAAGTTACGCCCTCCTGAAAATCCGTGATCTTGCATTTGGTCTTTCAAGGTCACTCAAGGCTAAAGGTCATATGGTGCCAAATGAAAGCCTATATGGGATTTCCTACATCTTGGTAATAATAAATACATGTTCAACGAGTTTCGAGTTATACCCCCTGAATATCCGTGGGCCCTGGAATTTGACCATTCCAGGGTCACATACGGTCAAAGGTCATAGGTACCAATACAAAAATCCATATGGGATTTCCTATATACTGATAGTAGTAAATATCTCATATCTTCAACCATTTTCGGAAGTTGTAGCCCCCTGAATATCGGTGACCTTGAATTTGACCCTTCAAGCTCATTCAAGGTCAAAGGTCTTGATGTCAAATGAAAGCTCCTATTATGAGTTCCTGTATGTTCCTAATAGTAAAAATCTCTGTTTTCAACCGTTTTCAAGTTATAGCGCTCGGAAAAATTCGTGACCTTGATTTTGACTTTTCAGGGTAACTCGATTACCTCAAAAATTTAATCACTTTCTTTGGGGACATGTGTCTCACACCTGAAAGTTTCATGTAATTTCAATTCAGCCGTTTTTTCCGCAGTTGTTGCTAACAAACAGAGAAACAAACAAAACCAACAAACTCGACCATAAACAATACCTTGTCGGACTCCGTACGGGCGAGGTGAAAAGTAGTAAGGTTTAGTGTGTACGAAACAAACTGCTGAGAAAGTGGGCGCAAGAACACCTGATCTGACAAGGGTTTCACCTCAGATGATGCTAAATTCAAGTGTTCATACGACAGAAGCCAACGGCAGTCAAAAAGGTTATGCTGGTTATTTTGCTTTTACTGGTGTGACACACAAATCCACACAAATGACAAGAGTTTTCAGATTAAGGATTTTGGTGGAAAGTGATGTACCTTAATTGTTTAAGACAGTTTTATGACTTGTTGCCATGTGCATACAGTCGTTTGTCATCAACTGGAATACAATGATAGAGTTTTTCCGACCAAGTGAGAGCTAATGGTGACACTAAGTTGACACTCCAAGGTGATGCTGATTCACATTCGCTGGCTGGATAAAGTCGACTGGCGTATTGGATTAGATTATCAGTGTTGCTTCGACTGTGAGGGGGTTGATGGTGACAGTATTTGTACTGCATTGCTGCCATGATGCAATCTCAGCTGCGTGAAACCGTCTGGCCTTAGCTGGAGTAGACTATTTCAACAATATGAGTATTTCATTTGCTTAATTTTTATTTAGGTTTTGTAGCCACACCGATTCCCTGAGGAATTTTTTATGCTCATTTTTGACTCTGGGAATGAAGCATAAAATGTAGTATTTTTGTTTTCTTTGTATACCACAACAATTTTTATAATTTTTCCTCGAAGGATTCAGTTTCAAGTGGCCCTGGTAATGAGAGTCGGGACTGACAAAAAAGAAAAAAATCATCATTTACTACTAAAAGCGCCCCTTGAGCACACATTCGTCATCGTGAACACTAGTGGCCAAAATTTTATTGCTTAGGCTCTGCGATCTCGAGAAAACATACTCTAATGAAACTCCTTCGATGTCGGTCTCCAGTTAAGCAAAAGCTACCACCAAGGTAAGAAAAATAATAATAATAATAATAATAATAATAATAATAATAATAATATATAATAACAATAATGAGAAGAAGAAACTGCTTATTATTTTGGTTGTCATTTTGCATCTGGTATCCTTTCCTCTCAATTACTTTGTTTTCAGTCGATATATTTCTTCCCAAGCTTTTGTCACCCATTCCCGTCTCATGACCATATCACATCTGTGCAGTCCATTCCTTCATACTGCGTCTACTTCCACACCTTTCTTTTACTAGATCATTATTTCACTCAGTCCGAATACCTCATCCCACATGACAAGGTCTTTGGCACTTCATTCCCAGCACTTCCACGTCGTGCATTGTTACAGCACAGTTGGCACCACTAGTTTTTGTAAGTATGAATATTCACCTTTATTGATATTGGTCTTGCTTCCCACACGTTCGTCAATGCCTTTGATTTTTTTTATCCTTCTATTATCCTGTGAATTACTTTAGGGTAGGTGGGGGCGCTCACCATCCACTCATTCAATGTAGTGCTGCTCTCGGGTGTCTGCCCTTTCCTCTCCATCCTTCTTTCCTTCCATCTTCTTCTGTCTTTCTTTCCTTCAGTCTTTCCTCGTCTTTCTGCCTACGGGTGACTTTACACTCCCTCTTCTGTCTTTCATTCCTTCATTCTTTCCTCATCCTTCTGCCTGTGGGTGACTCTACACTGAGTGACAAGCCAAATTGTTTCCTGTACACCAGGAAACCATTTACTACGCTGGGTGGTAACCATATAACCAAATTTTGGCGCCTGGTGGTTTAGTGGGTAATTAATGTGCTCCAGTCGGATTGAGCCGGTGGTTGGGGTCTATTGCTCACGTAATGCCACTCAGGGATGAGTGAGGTTGGTCACTCTCATCTTAAATGTCAGGACCAACTGCCTAGCCCCGGGCTCCTACGCTCCTCATGGGGCAACGTAGGATTGGATGATGAATGGATGGATCGATTACTTTAGGTTCGTTAGTTCTGTCTAGTGCTATGTCCACTTATAAGTACTTCAAACAGTTAATTTCTATCAAAATTTTCCTATCATTCATTTTTCAATGTTGCTAGTGTGCTCTCTTTCCCTACCACATCGCATCACATTGCCATTTCTCACACTCACAGACAGTTTCCTTCACTCACAACTCCCCTAAACTCAGATACTTCCTGTTGAATTTTGCCTCTCTGAGTCTGTGACCAGTGCTATATTATCATCTGCAAAAATAAGTGCATTACATCCCAGTCTCATTCTTTCCATACATCCCTTGATCTTCCCCCTTTCTTTAGTAATATTACATCTGCCTTCCTGGTCGGCTTATCCATTATAGACTGAACATCCTTGAAGACATGACATCCTTAACACAACCCCACCTCTACCTTGACCTATTATAATTACAAATCATAATAGATAGATAGATAAATAGATAGATAGACAGCTCTATGCGAGCCTGGGAATAGGAAATGAGCTTGCAAATTACACTGAGAAAAGCTGACGACAGATTACGAAGCAGCCAGTAAGGAGATGATGCAGTTACTTGTCAGCAGTCCATCGGTGAACAAAGCGCCTAGTGACCATACACACACATACACACATACTCACACACAGGCTGCTAGAACTTTCCACTCACAAGGAACACGCGTGACACACCCCTGCTACACCAGAATTTAGGAAAGAGAGCTCAGAGGGAGGTTAGCCACAGAACAGGCAGGTCGAGAAGGAGACAAGCCTTAGAACAGGCAGGTCAGAAAAAGGAAGGGCTTGGCAACTTGTGAGGGAGAGACAGAGAGAGAGAGACAGAGAGATAACTAGCGGGACTGGACTCTATACTCCGCTCCGTGTGAGAGACTTGTTAATATTTCCAAGACAAATAAGAATAGTCCCATACTATTCTTTACCTCTCCTGTCACTACATGACAAATGGGAAGCTACTCCAAGATATAAACACCGCTCGTCCATAAGTCTAATATATATATATATATATATATATATATATATATATATATATATATATATATACATAATTGTAGCAAGTGTAACGACAAACGATTACATTATGTTACAATTGCTACAATTATGTAACTACAAACAATAGGTACCATTTCTGTGACAGTTGCATTAACAAGATGTAACTTTTATGTAACTTTAACTACAATTATGTAACTACAAACAATACTACAAACAATATGTACCATTTCTGTGACAGTTGCATTAACAAGATGTAACTTTTATGTAACTTTAACTACAATAATGTAACTACAAACGATATGTAACAATTATGTAACGACAAACGATTGCATTATGTTACACTTTGCCAATTAACAGTTGCATTAACAAGATGTAACTTTATGTAACTTTAACTACTATTATAAGGCCAAGACACTTATATAAGGCCAACACAATTATGCATTAACACAATATAAGTCATACAATTATAGCACAATTCTGTATTACCAGTATCATCATACAAGTTAGGTGAAATATTAGACATTACTAAAGTGATAACTCTATGTAATGTATAACCTAGCAGTATTACCATTGCACAATTATATGCGTACGTCTGTTGTACATGCACGTCTTACAAAGTGTTATACAACAACCATTGCATTTATTCAAATATGTATACAACTTGTTTAAAATGTAATATTACTGAATAATCACTATTTACTATAAATATTATATGTATACAATATTCATACAATTATGTTACTTTTACAATATTATGTATTTCACTTAATTAGCTTATAAGTTCATTATAATGTGTATATAATATATATTAATATATTATGACTATTAACTGTCGATGGTACGCCATTTACGCGTGACGGAGCAAGATATTATAATTACAAATCATAATAGATAGATAGATAAGTAGATAGATAGACAGCTCTATGCGAGCCTGGGAATAGGAAATGAGCTTGCAAATTACACTGAGAAAAGCTGACGACAGATTACGAAGCAGCCAGTAAGGAGATGATGCAGTTACTTGTCAGCAGTCCATCGGTGAACAAAGCGCCTAGTGACCATACACACACATACACACATACTCACACACAGGCTGCTAGAACTTTCCACTCACAAGGAACACGCGTGACACACCCCTGCTACACCAGAATTTAGGAAAGAGAGCTCAGAGGGAGGTTAGCCAAGCAGAACAGGCAGGTCGAGAAGGAGACAAGCCTTAGAACAGGCAGGTCAGAAAAAGGAAGGGCTTGGCAACTTGAGAGGGAGAGACAGAGAGAGAGAGACAGATAGCTAGCTAGCGGGACTGGACTCTACACTCCACTCCGTGTGAGAGACTTGTTAGTATTTCCAAGACAAATAAAAATAGTCCCATACTATTCTTTACCTCTCCTGTCACTACATGACAAATGGGAAGCTACTCCAAGATATAAACACCGATCGTCCATAAGTCTAATATATATATATCTCAACCAAAAGGAACCACAAAGTCTTTTATGACATTTAGTCATTTTATGACAGACCAGTCATTCTCTTTCACTTCCACTTACACACCTGCCCTAATCATTTCGTAAATTTTTCATTGTATAGTGCTTAAAGATATCATTCCCACCCCATACATTACATCTGTATCGCTTGCTATAAAGTATCCCTATCTCCTTTCTCACATGCCGTCTTTGGGTCTATAAAACCTACGTGCAAATCCCTCACTTTCTCTGTTTACTTTTCACGCACTCCCCAAGCAAATAATTGCACACACACACACACACACACACACACACACACACACACACACACACACACACACACACACCGCTCGCTGGTGCAGTGGTAACGTTCCCGCTTGCCAACTGGTGGAAGGGAGTTCGCGCCTTGCTCAGGTTGCGAAAAGTTTCACTGACGAAGTGGGTGGTTACTGTCCCCTTGAGCAAGAGGACGGGTGTGTGCGTGTGTGAAGGTCACAGCCTTGCCCTTAGATCAGACTACACGAGCTTTCAGCTCCCTTCCGGGAGGGTAAAAGCTGACGATCACGACCATCAAGTGATCCTGACCGACCAGGTGAATTACACACACACACACACACACACACACACACACACACACACACACACACACACACAGAGCGCCCTGCGAAAAAGTCCCTCTTCCTCCTTTGCGATGTGTTGTGTAAATTGTAGTTCCCATATGATCATCACAGTCCTTTGCCATTTACCTGGCATCTACAGTAGACTTATACCCCTCCAGCTTCAGTATTACTGTTTGTTGCAAAATTTCTCTGAACTTTTTAAAATGTTCTTTTTCCTCCCTGTCCAGCATCTCTCATGCTTAATCATTTTTTTTTTTTTCTTACTCTTTCCTGACATGTCAACACTTTCATCTTCTTCGAAGTTCACTCACCTTCACCACTTCCTTCACACTCATCCTCTTCCTTTTTCTGCCAAAACCACTACACATTTTGCCCACCACACCAGTAAAAAAAGTAATTAAACATCCCTCCTGATGCAATCCTAAAAACGATCACATCAAACGACCTGCCTTTCACAAGGCTGTCCACCAACACTATGTGCATCAGTGCCATTGTCCATCCACTCCACTCACTCACGTATACTCATGCATATACATTTTCGTAAACCATGTGTTTTTAATCTTCAACATTCTTTTCGAACACAGCTCGACATGCAGTTCCTCATTCTCATTTTCTCCAGGCATTCCATGTTTCTCTTTTATTCCTTCTTGTACATTTATCTCCTCCCTTTGCATTCAGTTCAGTTCATACGCTGATAACTTTCCCTTTCCATACTCTTCTCGCAGCGTCCATCTCAGCAGTTACTTCAACAAACAAGGGATGAGTCTATGGCACACCTAATGTCTGACTTGGCTTGTATCTCTGACTGGGGTAAAAGTAATCTTGTTTTTAATGTATCAAAAACTCACTTCGTATATCTTCCAACTCGTCAATATCTTCCGCAGGAGTATCCTCTACTTTTTAACAATATCCAACTCATTCCCGCATCATCCTTAAACATATTTGGGGTTTCATTCTTTTGGCATTTATCTTGGAAAAATGATATTACCTATCTCGTAAAATCTGCTTCCAAGAAATTAGATGTGGTAAGCTGACTCCGTCACTTCTTTACCCCTGCACACTTGTTGACTTTATACATGGGCTTTATTCCCCTCCCCACCTCTCGTGTAGGTTGTAACTCTCATGTGCGGGGAGGTTTCCCACATACAAATTACCAAGGTGGAGTCAAAGGCTTTTCGTCTCATTAGCTCTCGTCCTCTTACTGGTTCCCTTCAGTCTCATTCTCTTCGCCGCACTGCTGCATCTTCATCTCATTTCTACCGCTGCTTCAATGGTTACTGCTCCTCTGAACTGTCTGCTTGCATTTCTCCACCACTATGGCGGGTGCGTAACACTCGTCTAGCAACAAACCCTCATGCCTTTTCTGTCCTGCTTTCTAATGCAGTCCTTCATGTATGCAACAGGTCAGCTCTGCAACAGACTTCCTTTGTCTGTATATCCTACTGCTTATGACCTCCAGTCTTTCAAAGGCATTGTGTCCAGGCATCTCGAAATGAACAGATCTTGATTTGTGTGTGTGTGTGTGTGTGTGTGTGTGTGTGTGTGTGTGTGTGTGTGTGTGTGTTTAAGGAACACTCTTGCTGGCTTCTGGCCTGTGGTTCCTTCTTCCTTGCATTAAAAAAAAAAAATCCCCCAGCACCACTTCCCTCTTCCTCTCCCCAAACTCCCCGCACAATCACCAAAGTATTCCCACCAAAGTATTCCCAAACTCCTTCTCTCCTATGCACTCTCCTCAGATACTCAATATGCTCTCAATGACGATTTTGTATGTAAGACTCTGGCCATAGACCCACAATATATTCCCTGAGGCTCAACAGTCCTGTATGTCATACACCTTCACATGTCACCACTTCGGCGCTAATACATGCTACAGCGGTCTCTTTCAGGATTAGTGTGATGTTATTAGTGGGGTGTTATTAGGGCATATCAGTGGGCCTAAATAGAGTATGAATATAGTCATTTTAGGCAATATCAAATCATCCGACCATTCCCTGCCCAGCATGGGACAGAACTCTCTTCATTTTAGGCAGCAGATCACTTCTCTAATCACATGACCACTACCTGCGTCTATCACTCATTCGCAGTTCCACATTTTCTCTCTTAAATGTATTGCTATTCCTTCCTTCCATTATTCTTTCATTCACCCTAAACTTTCTCCCTGTGCTTCCAGCTGGCTCTTCTGTTCCTTTCAGCTTGTTTCAGACATATCCATACCATCTAGTTTTCTTTCATAAAACACATTACCTGTCTCACAGATCTTCCCATCATTACAATCATGCTTATTCAAGCATCCAAACCCAAACCTCAGGAAACTTCTCTGCCTCATTCATGGTTCCTAAGTGTGTGTGTGTGTGTGTGTGTGTGTGTGTGTGTGTGTGTGTGTGGTGAAGCGTCATGTTCTCATTTGAGGCAGAGCCATAGTTATAGTTCGTCCACTTCCTCTTATTTCCTAGAGCTCTGGCAGAATTAGACAATACTACGACCCTACATTTTTTCATAGCATATCTTCGTGGCAAGCGTTGTATTCCTGTGTAAATCTCATGTTACAGTTCAGTAGTCAAAGTTGAGAGATGGCAATTTTGGGTCGAATTAAAGTGGACGGATTGTTGTGGATGTAATGTACAGTGGCGCCCGAGGGTTGCAGGCAGAGGAGGAACAGACGGAACTCACTCTCGATTACTCAGTTCTCAGCAGAAAGAAATTACGGAAACGGTTCTCGATTAACACTTTCACTGTCACGTAATCAACAAAATGAGTGTAACAGATGAGAGTAATACCGGCAGTGAGAAGGGTATAATGCACTCCCTTCTGTTTGTCTCTCCATCCTCACACTTGAACTAATGACTACCATTACATGTTGGCCCCATCCACATTTGCGTGGCAGTCCAACTTTTCGTTCCATGTTTTCATACACTTCTTTTACAGTCCGTTAAATACTTCCCTATGTGGCAGATGAGACCGACCACCATTCACTCACTCGATGTAGCGGTGCCTTCAGGTGACTATGCACTGAGTGACAAACCAAATGGTTTCCTATAACCAGGAAACCATTTGCTACATTGGGTGGCAACCATACAATCAAGTGACGTCTGATGGCTTAGTGGGTAAAAGCACTCCAACCGGAGTGAGCCTCGATGGTTTTATATGCGAGGGATGCTTGGAGTTTATTGCTAATATAATGCCACTCAGAGGCTAGTCAGGCTGGCCACCCTAGCCCCCAGCTCGTAGGTTCGTGATGGAAGGGAAGAAATTGAATGATTAAGTTAATGATGATGATGAAATATACCTTCCTTCCACCATCCATCCGCCTATCCCAATAGCTGCTGGACAGCCATAATGCATACTGGTCCTGTCCACAACTATTTTTCGAATCAGTTTTTTATTTTTTCATACTCGTCCTATCCACATTTATTATTCAATCCAGTGTTTTCCTTTTCTTCAGATACAGCCAAAATAGTCCATTAACCTTCTCATGGCCTCGTTTTCTCTAATAATTTATTCCAGGTACCCACAGACGATTTTGTTCAGCTGTAAGTCATAGGAGCTGGAGTATTACTATTGATACTATTAATACTGTACCTACTGATCCACTCATGGTCGGGGTACCTGTAGCCTTCTATTCCAGGTGACGTCACATGTAGGTAGTCAGCCGAGTGAGTCACTGGAGTCCCCCACCTATCCATCCGTCCATTCCAACAGCTGATGGTACAGGAATCCCGCTGCTTGTTCATCCTGTCCACACTCATTTTTTTGTATCCAGTTTCTCTTTCCATTTTTCAGATCAAACATTTGGTGCCAAAATTTCACACAACATTGCCATCCGATGTTAGCCTATAAAAACTCTCTAATGCATCAGTAACGAAGAAACAGTAAATCGACATACTAATCAAAACACTTAGCTGTAGGAATTTCCCCCCAGACGCCCTGAGCATAATTCCTAAGAGTACCAACCGCAGAACATTACCTTGCTTCCATCCGTGCGTCCCTGCAACAGCTGCTGGATAGATGAGTCCCATTACATGCTGATTCTGTCCACGCCCGTCTGTCTATCCATCCTGGCCAACCTGGTGTTCCTCATCAACATCGTGAGGGTCCTCGTCACCAAGCTGCGGGCCAACCATGTAGAGGCTGCCAGCAAAGGCACCAGGAAGGCTGTGAGGGCGACACTGATACTCATACCTCTCCTCGGCCTACACTATGTACTTATGCCATTCAGGTGAGTGGAGGGAGAAGGAAAGAAAATGCGAGATGGATGAGGTAGGGTGACATACATACAGAGAGAGAGAGAGAGAGAGAGAGAGAGAGAGAGAGAGAGAGAGAGAGAGAGATTGTTAAAGCTGTGAGGGCAATATTGATACTGTTTACCTTTACTGGGTTTTAACTTTGTACTTAGGTCATTCACGTGAGTTGGAAAACAAGGAAAGACGGAGAATGATTCAAAGGGAAAGGTGAAGAGAGAGAGAGAGAGAGAGAGAGAGAGAGAGAGAGAGAGAGAGAGTGTCTTACACCCACTTACCCTCATCTACACTCATATACATTCCCCCGACTCCCACCTCCACCCATTTACACCCACTTAAACTCACCGACACCTCACTTACATTCACTACACGTTCGCTTCACCCACCTACACCATTCCATCACCCACCTACACCCACTTTTCGCTACGTCTCCCACATCCACCTACAGCTTCCCTACACCATCACCTACACCCATTTACACCTTCCCTACACCCTTCCCACCGCGTAGTTACACTCTATCTCTCTGCCCACAGGCCTGTGCACGGGTCGAGGGGCGAACAGGTGTACCACGTGGTTTCAGCCGTTGTGTCGTCCTTCCAGGTGTGTTAGCTAATTAGGGCGTTGAAGACTACCTAACACCTCTTCAGTGGCGATTCAGTCTGTATATTACACCTTGAGCACTTCAGTATCCCCGTCTTTTATTTTGATGTAAATAATGTTCATACTTGTTATAAAAAATATTAACAAGATTGTGAGAGTGTAATATGTAAAATAAATGGCCAAGGAAGAGGTGTTTGGGAATCTTCATAACCACTTAGCATATGACCCGGGGTCACACATGTGGAGCTACTTCTAATTAAGAGGAAGATGAAGACAGAAAGGTGAATTAGGAAACTGGTAGCTTAGAACAGAAAGGTAGATTAACTTCTGATCAGGGCACATCGGAGTAGCCTTTTCCTACCGAATAGGACAGTGGATAGGTAAGGACAGCAAGGTAGGAGAATAAGCAAATTAGGATGGATAGGTGGAATAGGAGAGAAGAGTGGATTAATAGACAGATAGCAACAGACAGGTAGGTTAGGACAGGTGGATGTGGACATACAGGCGAATAAGGACAAAAGCAGGTAGATGAGGACAGAAGGGGGATTAGGACAGACAGGTGGATTAGGGCAACAGGTGGAATGGGGCAACTGGTGGATTAGGACAGCAAGTGGATTAGGACAACGGTTGGATCAGGAAAAGGAATGTCTTCATGTGTCCGACTCTTAAAATTGGCTTAGCAGCTCATTTACTGAGGCACAGCAGTACTCCTATATGTCACACACCTTCGCATGCTACTAGTTTGGCACTACGAGTAATACCCAATAGAATATTTGCTTGAGCTGTCACATAGAACGTCTGTATTGATATTAGTGAGGTTCTTTTTGTAACATGATGAGTCTTGTTGAAGGATCAGTAAATTCTCCTCTAACGAAATTCAGTTCGCCAGTCTGTTCCCTGCTCTAACCTGGGATTGGATTCGTGTCATTTGAAACAGCTCACGACTTCTCTAACCACTTGGCCACCACCTCTCACAGTTAGGATAGACAAGCGGGTTAGGACAAGTGGATCAGGACACACAAATGGGTTTACTTATTTACCGATGTACTGCCACAGCTCTCTCTTAAACCGGAAAAAATCGTCAGCAGCCACCCCGCCATGGATGGAGATAATGGAGAATATTTCTGACCATTCATATCCAGGCGTCACTCCTACACTGGATATAAAATGTGTGGTTGTAGCAAGACAGAAGCACACGTGACGTCCTCATACTGATGGGATCAGTGGAGATGACTCTGGTTCACCACTAGAGGTCTTTCTTAAGCTGAATGAAATAAACTGACCATAATAAGAACAGAACACGAGTATATGGGACATCCTGGTGCTGAATGGTGTGATGGAAATGGCTAATCTTTGAGACTCGTCTTGCAGTAAATAAAACCATCTGACAGGTGCAGAAATAAAGTGTGAAAGACATTACGGTGCTGACGGTTTCAATGGAGGTGCAACGTTATGCATTCCAGCAATCTGTGTAAACAGCATCATATCACCATAACAGTCTTTTGTCATCTTATTTATATCGGGAAATCCATACGGTACGTGCACGTTGTTTGAGGCACTTTAACAGCTCGTTCATTGTCCAGGAAGATTGGTTTTACAATACACACATTTATCCATCATCGGTGATCAGGAGTGGAAGGTCTGAGGCAAAGCTACTCAGTCCAAACATGTTGGTCAAGAATAGCCACTTGCTCTAACTTCTGTGGCATTATGTGAACAATAAATTCACAACACCTCGAACTGAACCCCTTATCCTCCACATCTGGTTGGAGCGTCCTAACCCACTAGTCCACCAGTCTTCTCTTTGTTGGTAATATGGTTATCACCAGCATTGTCAATGGTCTCCTGCAGCCAAGAAACTAGATTGTGTGAGAAGAATAACTATGAAATATCATCTCTTCGAGGTGTAAGGGCCCGAAGCTAGGCACCCGCTGTAGTCTTATCATTATGATCTAACAAAACGACCTAAACCCCTAAGAGTAGTTTAGATAGTAGGAAAACCTCCAGTCTCCTTTAAGATTGGAACACCTGCATATAAGGCACGGCCGTCACTGACCAGGCGCATTTTGTAATTAAGGGGAAAGAAATTCATTTTATTTGTTGGATGACCCAGGCGTGTAAAGAATTTAAAATGTTCAAGTATTGTCAGCACACCAGCACACCTACTGCACACACAAAAAATGTGAGCTACAACTGAGCACTGTGGCTACCATCTTGAACTTTTGCAAGTCCATGTTAACTAATCAATGCATCTTCTCAAAATAGGTTTCTCATGCCCAAAAACCGCATTTCATGCGTATAAATCACCCCAGGTTCTTATTTCGATGTTGTTTGGTCACTAAAATAAGTCCGTCAAACTTAGCGGCCATACTGGTTTT
The DNA here is from genome assembly GCF_032717465.1 of Coenobita brevimanus. Taxonomy (NCBI): domain Eukaryota; kingdom Metazoa; phylum Arthropoda; class Malacostraca; order Decapoda; family Coenobitidae; genus Coenobita; species Coenobita brevimanus. Next base: position 45,602,648 of record NC_137010.1, on the reverse strand, counting down.
ATGCAAATTAGGCACATTGCCCACAGGTAGATTTAGGTGCATTGTTTATAAGCTGTTCTGTAAGTGCCCCTGAATTATATATATATATATATATATATATATATATATATATATATATATATATATATATGTTGCAATCTGCTAAGGTTTAGGCTTTTTTCGTTGATTTACTGACTTACCAATTTCACTGAGATGAAGAGAAGGCTCCGGAAATGTAAGGATTAGATACAGACTGCAATAACCTCTCTCCTACTAGAAATCTCTCACCGAGAAAAGAAAAAAAAAAAATGTCCGCCGCCACAAAGGATTACTCAGCGAAGTAAAACTAAAGATTGTATATTTAATCTCTGACGACGATGGAAATGTTAACCCATTCAGCCTAGTTATATATTGTTTGTGTTATCCCCAGACGATTTTTTCAGCTTAGGGGCAATTTTTACAACTAGGAGGGGTTAGATATAGCTTTCATTATCACTTTCACTATGACGGCCCTTTGTAAGTTGAATAAAATCCTCCGATAGCACCAAGAATAAAGAAGGTGTTAACAGTTCCCATCATAGCACTAACACCTATGAGGGAACCGGTGGTGTAATGGTCAGCACAACCAGGATGTATAATCAACTCTTGCTTGTCCTAGTATGGAGAGATTGTGACGGCAAAAATTCACTGTCTGCCTTGATGACCCTTGTGCAGTCGTTATGCATTAATACTAAGATGTCTTCTTCCCCAGGGGTTCTGCGTGGCTCTGCTCTTCTGCTTCTGCAATGGCGAGGTCAGTTTGCTCACAACGCTTTCAGTCGAATGATGTGTTTTTTTTACTTTTTATTCTTGCTCCCTCGAGGCTGTTTTATTCCGCTTAACAGAGACATTTGAGAATAAGACAGCTCTAAATAGTTTTCATGAATCCCTTCTGTGTGAAAGACCTTCCTCAGGTTGAATAAAAGTGTTTGGAGACAACATGAATATAATAAGTATTATATCATCGAACTGCAGCGGCACTTTTGGTAGAGAAGGAGAGGGGGTTGGTAGAGAAGGAGAGGGGGTTGGTAGAGAAGGAGAGGGGGTTGTATGAATTGAAGTGTAGGGTAAAGTTGCTTAGCAGTCTGGTGGTGAGTCTTTAAGGTTTGTGCTTCTCCTTGCTCCTGTATCTGTACCCTACCCACCCCGTTTAAAAAATGCGATAATAATACGATGAAAGTTAGCATGACGATATACATACACATAGATAGACTGATAGAGTGATAGATAGAAAGATAGATATAGATAGATAGATAGATACAGAGAGAGAGAGAGAGAGAGAGTGCATTACCTCAAACTTCCAAAGCATCCATTCATGTCTGATTAATAAATGAAAGGAAATCAAAGAGTGTGGATTCCTTCACTACATGAACTGGTGGGCAACATTTAGGATCATCCCCTGTCCCCTCCCTCTCTCTCCCCTTCCTCCCTCCTCTACCCCTCCCACCATCCCTCCCTCGCTGATGTTGGGGTTTTGTTTCTGCGGTAACTGCATATATTCTGCGTGCATCTCTGATTTCTAAATATAATAGTACATATTCGTGCACCCCCCTCACAGCGCCTTGAATATTATTGTCAATTTTTCTCTAAGCAGAATAAAATGCTGTCTTGTAAGCCCTGTTGAGAAAGGGTAACGCTGCAGCCACATTCAACCCATCCTCAAGTAACTCCATCTGTCATCATTTGGTAATTTTCTAACATACCTAGCACCCTGAAACACCACGTAAGAACCGACTAACCCTTCCTAACAAGCGTCTAACCCCCATAATAGTACGCAGCAAACCCATTCCTCACACAGTAACCATCCACTAGCGCTTAACAACCCATGAACGCTATCCAATTGCCTTCTAACTCCAGTAACCTCTCCTACCAACTCTTCAAGACTGACGGACAACTATTTAACCCCCACCCAACAAGCATATACCCCAAACTAACCTCCACCTTACCATCTAGCAACCCATATCTCAACTTCACCCGTGTATGTACGTGTATATGTGTGTACACAGGTGACGGCTGCGGTAAGGAAGCGGTGGCAACAGTACCAGTTCAACAGGCGGCCCAGACCCTCCTCATCCACCGTCACCACATTCACCACCAATGTGAGTCAGGGGAGGGAGGGAGGGAGAGGGAGAAGGGGAGGGAGGAGTGGGGGAGGAAATAAGTAAGAAGAGGGGAGAAAAATGGAGGAAGAAAGAGAGAGAGAGAGAGAGAGAGATTGTAAATGAAGGTAAACGACGAGTGAATGAAGGAGGTATTGAGGCATGTAGGAGGAAGAGGAGAGAACGAGAGGAACTGAGTAATAAGGAGAGATGGAAGAAAGAGGGACTGATAGAGGGAGGGGAGGGGAAAGGAAGACTAAGAATGGAAGGGAGGAAAGGTAGAAGTTAAAAGAGAAGATAGGAAGAGGGAACTGAAGGGAAGGAATGAAAGAGGATTAGGATGGAGGGAACAGGGAGAGAGGGAGGGAAGGATGGAGGGGAAAGAGTGATGGAAAGGGATGGAAGAAAAAAAGATAGGTAGAGAAATGATGAAGGAGGGGAGCGAGAAGGAGGGACTGAGTAAAGGAGTGTGAGGGACAGGGAGAGTAGGTCTGAGGAAGATGGAAAGGTGGGGAATGAGGAAGGGATGGAGGAAGACTGTCGGGGGTGGGAGGAAGGGAAGAAGATGGGTGGAAAGGAAGAATGCTGGAGATGGAGGAGTAGTGGGAGAGAAGAACAGAGTGAGAGGAAGAGAGGAAAAATGGAGGGAAGGATGGAGGGAGGAATGTAGGAGAAAGAGTAGGACAAAGAAAGAGATAAAGAGAGGGGGAGGAAGGTGAAAGTTTCTGCTGTCTATCGTAAAATCCATCAGTACATTCACAGGGAGGTGTGGTGGGCTTGGGAGGCTGCTTAAATCTCATGCTCGGCAATTTCATGTCCATGTTACACTACTGCGTTTTGAAAATTATTGTACATTATGGAAAGAATATTCTAGAAAATATTAACCCTTTCAGCCTAGGACATCCCATTTTTTTTTTTTTTACTCAAGCCGTCAGCAGACATTATAGTTTTTCTTATGGGATTAATCAAGACGATATAATAGTCTAGTCACTTCAAAACGTCTCTCCTAACTGAATGAAACTGTCTGTGGCTATTGAAAATAAAATACAAATCTCTTCGTGCTGAAGGAGTTAACGCGCCATATGCAGCAATGAACTAGATAGGAAGAGGTGCTGGGGGTCTCCTAAGCCCACCAGCGATTATTCCTGACTATGCTAATATGTGATTCTCTCTCTCTCTCTCTCTCTCTCTCAAGTAGGACAAAGCTCAGTTCCTCAGGCACCAACAGCAACAAAACCCAGACATATCCTGCTCTGGTATGGTAATGACGCAAACTTTCTCCTCCTCGTCCACAGGGTTCCCAGTTCAAGACCAGCTCCAGCATACTCCGCCTCAGCAAGACATCATCCGTGCCGAAGGGGGGGCTGCTATCAGTGCAGTGGGGGAAGAGGGGGAAGGGGGACACTGGTGTGGGGGGCCGAACCTCTCCAGTGGCGGAGGGTCGAAGTGGGGTGGTGGAGAGCAGGACTGTGGTGGAGGAGGATTCTGGGGGCTCGAGGGAGGATGTTGGAGATGTGGTAGAGGAGGTGGGGGGAGACGGGAAACTGGGAAAATTGGGGATTGGTGAAGCTGGGGAAAGGATGGTGGGGTATGTTGGAGACGCGGCAGTGGGGGAGAAAGTGGGGGAGGTGGTGTTGGAGATGCACAGCCTGAGGGAACCGGAAGATGGGGGAAAGATTGCGAAGAAAGACACCTGCACGAGGGAAAAGATGGAGACGGAGAGGGAGACAGAGGTCAAAGAAGAGGAGGAAACACAAGAGAAAGAAGAGGGAAATAAAAGAAATGATCTCGGAGTAGTGGGAAAAGAGTAAGTAAGGAAAACTGCAATAAAAACTGAAAACAATAAAAGAGAGGGGGAAAAATAATGACGAGAGGAGAAAAGAAAAAAGGAGTATGGATGAGAAACAAAAAGAGGAGAAAGAAAGAATACGAAGAATGAAAGATAAGAAGAGCAAAGAAAGGGAGTCTGATTGTAAAGAAGAGAAAGCTGGAAGGGAGAGAAGGGAAAATGAAAACCAATTGGAGAGAAGGAGAGGAAAAAGTTACAAAGATAAACAGAAGCATGGGAGAAGAAAAGTGAAAATGAACAGATAATAATGAGAGGCAAACAGAATAATGAAAGAAAACGAATTAATGTTGAAGAGAGATGTTGAGGAGAAAAAAAAAAGTGGAAATTAAGCTGAGGAAAAGAGAATTCTGGTGGAAAAAGAATAATGCTAATTTAATTGAACAAATAATATTTAATTCTAGACGTAGGATTATCTCTAGGAGCAGCCAGGTGAATTTTCGTACGCAAGATGGTTCATTCTAGCGAAGCGCCATATGATTCCGCATCTCTGTTACATCCCTCCTGCACTTGCCTTTTGAATCTTGCTACTGCCAGACAGTTTTATGCAGGCTGGGGGAGGCCTCTTGTAGTGAAGGGTTGATGGAGACTGCTTTAACCCCTTCATTCCAAGAGCTTGTTGGAAAACTGAATAAAACCTTCTACAGGCAGCAAGAAATCAAGAACTGATCACTACCTTGAAACCAGTGACGTAGTTCTTTGCTTATTCCTGCTGCAACAGACGATTTTTCCCTTACTTGTAAAGGATCTTTTGTACTACTACTACTAGGCCGTGCCTAACATTTTTGGGTGGGAAACTTGGTGGCTACCACCCCGGTGGGGAGTAGCCCTCGGGGGTCCCACCTTGCCTGAAATCCCGCTCGAGGGAATGCCTCCTAGTTTACAAATTTTGTTTTACTAGCACTCCTTCTGTTAGGCCTGAACCCTATTGTTCAAAAATGTACAGTGATTCTGAATGAGTGATGGAGAAAGGGAGTGACATAGTTAAGAACAAGCATTATATTTGGCAGCCCCTGTGGTTGCAGCAGAAATATTCGATGGGAGTGAACGAGTACAAATGATATGCACAACAAAGAGAAACTATCAGTGTGTAGTGTCAAAATAAGTTTCAAGGGAAATGTGGTAGACGCACTCAGCCTGATCAGAATGAGCTTCTGAGAGTAAGGATAATGGTTACGATGATAATGATGATGATGAGGAGGAGGAGAGTTCTAATAATAATAATAATAATAACAATAATAATAATAGTTATCCATCCATCCGTCATCCAATCCTACGTTGCCCCATGAGGAGCGTAGGAGCCCGGGACTAGGCAAGTTGATCCTGACATTTAAGATGAGAGTGACCAGCCTTACTCATCCCTGACTGGCATTACGTGAGCAGTAAACCCCAATCATCCCTTAGATATAAACCTCCACCGGCGTAATCAGATTGGAGTGCCGTAATTACCCACTAAACCACCAGACGCCATAATTTGGTTTTATGGTTACCACCCGGTATAGTAAATAGTTTCCTGGTGTACAGAAAACCATTTGGCCTGTCACTCAGTGTAGAGTCACCCATAGGCAGAAAGAAGAGGAAAGAATGAAAGAAAGACAGATAGAAGAGGGAATGTAAAGTCACCCGTAGGCAGAATGACGAGGAAACAATGAAAAACGACAGAAGCGGAAGGAAAGAAAGAAGGAAGGATGAAAGGAAAGGACAGACACCCGAGAGTGAGTGGATGTTGAGCGCCTCCACTTACTACCAATAAAAGTTATTACTATTATTAGTATTAGTATTACCATAATTATTATGATTATTCACCGCCAAATGTTACAAATCAGCTGCAAAGAATAATTATTACAATAGAGTGAGCGCAGCGAGCGAACCGAGCAAGCGTAGTGAAGTGATGTTTACGTTCAGCTGAGAAATGAGTGACCCAAAACAACCGGCCTGACACGACCCGGCCTGGCCCGACATGACATGGCCCGACCGTGGTGGTATTCAGAGATTGATAGCTTTTCTATTATGTGAGATAGAGTAGAGATTCTTTCAGCAGGCAGTAGATACGTTCAATAAATTTTGTTTTTAGCTATATATTTACTCATGAGACCAAAGAAACCCCTTGGAATCCCAGCTTTCTAAGAGAATGTACTGAGAACTTCAGTTGACATGCTCCACCATGAAATTGATTTTTAAAAATTTCCTGTTGTAACACTGTTTTCTTGCATGAATTCTAACAATGAAATATCGGATATTACGCCCATAACTTTACATGAACGTTTTTCTATGTTTAGGGGTGAAATCAGTAAGGGTAATCGCCCACTTTCTGGGTTTTATCATTCAGTCAATAGCAAAGCATTTACCGACGCAGTTTATTGACATGACAAGTAGAGAGAAGAGAACTGAATATTGCCTGTGTGACAAATGCTACGGCGCCTCGCTATATGCTCATCCAGCGCCATGAAAACTTATGTGTTGTCGAAAACACGTGCCATTTTGAATGTTTATAACAGGATGAAATTATGATGAAAAGCATATGTATAAACGCTCGCTTGCTCGTTACGTGCTCATAAACCGAACGTTACTGGTATATATATATATATATATATATATATATATATATATATATATATATATATATATATATATATATATATATCAACCAGCGCCATGAAAACTTATGTGTTGTCGAAAACACGTGCCATGTTGAATGTTTATAACATGATGAAATTATGATGAAAAGCATATGTATAAACGCTCGGTTGCTCGTTACGTGCTCATAAACCGAACGTTACTGGTATATATATATATATATATATATATATATATATATATATATATATATATATATATATATATATATATCAACCAGTGTCAGATTATTATGTCTGAGGTTTAATGGTACAAGGCTGGGTACTGCACTATCGATCATTTCACCCTTCTAGTACGATAAGGTCATGTTTATTTTTAATTTTGTCATCGGTCAATGATAATCAATGACTCGGGAATGTGTTTTAGTAGCAAAGAGGTGAAAGAAGTAATATCTAACCCTTCCAGTTCCAAAATATCTCCTAATTCAAATGAAGATTTTTTGGCAGTGGAGCAATGAATGTAAAAGGCCGTCATCTTGTTGAAGAACAATATGGGTAGGTGACCATCCCTCTCCCTTGATGCTGCTACATGAAAGAAAACAAGAAAAAAAAGAAGAAAAAAACGCTTCTACGGGATTCACACGGAAGCTGCAAGCACAGAACTTTGACGGCGAGTGGCGGCCTTGTACCAACAGACCACCAGGCGTCACCGTTAAGTATGCGCCACCACTGTATCCCTTTACTGACATCACAACATATTTATTCAGTCTTGCTACTTCCCCTCGACTTTATTCAGCTTAGGAGACATTTTTCGAACGAGAGGTGTTAGATCATGCCTTCATCAAGTCTTTTAATACCATGGGTCTTTCCCAAACTGTGTGAAATCGCCTGGAGGTAGCAAAAAAAAAAAAAAAAAAGGCATTGTATAATGTAGATGTTTACTTTTTTCGGACAAAGAACATACGTGGGGTTTTACTGAAGCTATTGCAAGATGCTTTTATTCAGAAAAATTCAATGCCTGGCAGGAAAAGGATTAAAAACTGTCTTAGTTACTCCTCTAACTCCTAAGGTTTTGCTCTGCTGAATGAAAATGGCTGGTGTTAGTTAATAATATTATTGAGGCCGTATGAGCGAAGCGGCTAATAATATGATAAATGTATCCTATTTATATATAGAATTTAATTGTATATCTAAATACAAAGTTCCTTATCAACCTGTAATAGATGTCTATATCTATGTAAATAATAGTAATAATAATAATAATAATAATAATAATAATAATAATAGTAATAATAATAATAATGCTATACAACTCATTAGTAAGGTAAGCGCCATGTAAATAAAGTTACAAATAGTTTTAGGACACACATGATTATCACCCTTATCTCATTTGACACTGGCGAATCACCGTACCTGCTCTTTCTTTACCCCCACCACTGGCTGAAGGAAAATTGTGGCCAGGGATTCACAGCAACCCAGCGCCTGTGACCCAGTGTTTAGTCTGAAGCTTTACTACATACAAATGCAAGCCTTCACCATGACACTGTTGTTCGTGCAATCCACTCGTACAGTAGCAGCTTGAAGCCACCAGTAGCTGATCTTGGTTCGTAGTGAAATCCTTCAGCCCCTTCGCTATGGTGCTTTTTTCACCATGTTCTTGCTATCTACAGACGATTTTATTCGACTTGAGTGAGACTTTCGTACTGAAGGGTTTAATAACATGCTATATCTAACTCCTTCATCTACGGTAGTCTTTTTTAAATCAAGTGAAATCGTTAGGAGAGAGCAAGAATATTACACAAACTTAAGTTCCAAGGCTGAAAAGCTTAAGTCAGAGTTGCAGGTAGAGTCTCAACTGTCACTGAGGCTGTACCAATGGATTGTAATGTCGTAGTCTTCGGAGACTCCCTGGCGTAATCTTCCTCACTACTTTATTTCTGTACATTGCCCTTGTACCCATACACGAGGCTAGGCTACTCCCGTGCTAGATAATATTGTCTGATGAATGCCAGATTAAAATTAACAATACATCATTGTACTTGAAAGGATAAGTGTTCGTGGTTATTGCAGCCTGTTCTATTACATTTCCCAAAGGATTTTTTTTTTCTTTTTAATTGGTAATATTAATGGTCGGTGGCACAGCCTCATGGCTTTAAATCAAGGCTGATTGCCCATAAACCAATTGAATGTACACACTGGGCCTGGTACCCATGTTTTCCTGATTAGGCCTTTTAAATTAGTTTGAAAAAAAAAAAAAAATAGTGGAAGGATGTGCGTGGAACCCCAAAATGCAGGGGTGGAAACACCAGACGCCGTAACAACCATTCCAGTACAGACACAGGTTCTATTCAGGTTCGACCGCGGTCAAGGGACGGGGAGAGTTCGATTCGATTGTGCCTTTTAGCCTTTTTTTTTTTTTTTTTTTTTTTTTTTTGAGTTGCAAGTATAAGCAAATATGTATTTACATATAAGAAGCAAACTTTGGAAAATGTCATGTTATTGCTGGCAAATGTTGGCTTTCTAGATTTTATTAGTTTAACATCGACATAGTTTGCATACAAGCTGATATGAAGGAACGATATGCAAAACAAGGCTCTGAGGAAGAGATGTTGCTAAATACCAAAGCCAGCAGGAAGACGGCACATTATTATATATACAGCTTAATATCGAGGCCAATATTCTCATTGTCTTGGAAGACTTTCAATTACCTCTTCTTTAGCTAGTTGCTTGTATTTTGCATTTTTTTATTTCATATATATATATATATATATATATATATATATATATATATATATATATATATATATATATATATATATATATATATTTCATGTCGACATGTGCTCCATAAACCAAAACAGAGGCAACTAGTAAGGGCAAGGTGCTGACTTAGGAGGCATTCAAGCACCTCTTCCTTAGAGAATTATTTTTAACCTAGTGCATCTTACTGTTGTTCTCAAGAATACCATTTATATTTATTTTTCGTTGAAATTTATTGCATAGACAACATAGGAAGGTATATTAACGTACCAGATACAGAAATAACCCGGTGAGGAAGGGGTGCTGGCTTCGGAGACATTCTGGCATCTCTTCCTTACGATACATTTACAGTAACACAGGTAATTACTATTCTCTCGCGTTAAATATGTTGTGTATTTCTTTCATATCAACATATTCCATAATAACATACAAGATCATAACAGTACACCAGATACTTAAATATATTAATGAGGAAGAGGTGCTGGAAGCCTCCTTAAATCGTAAACAACCAGTGGCCACTCCTGAACTGCATGAAATTGTCTGACGTAATCAACATCATATTCGTTTTTTTTTTTTTTTTTTACCATCGTCATAGAGGTAGCTGAGCCCGTTGTTAAATCTTATGGGCTATGGCAAATAGATCAATTCCAAATTGAATGAACTCGCCTGGCGGTAGCGAGAATATAATTACAATTGTCGTCATGGCCACAGGGTTAAGTGAGGAGAACAGAATCCACTGTATGGATGGGAAACTGGTAAAAATATATATGACCATGAACGATACAAAACCTAGGACTAAAATAATGATCAGTTGCCTCCCCTAACAAGAATTTATTTTTGCAAGTATGACAACAGAGCAGTAGGTATATGGACGGGTAGTTTACTTCCACCAACAAATAAAACACACAGCACATGGTAATTCAAAAGTTAAAGAATATCAACCAAATAACTGATTTAGACTATACAGAAAAAATATACCATTCATATACTCGTAGTGTCCTTTTCTTGTCTTTCCTGAGAGAACCAATCAGAGTCAGGACAGGGATTTAGTGGGAAGTTCGTGAATCCAACCCCACACTGTGACCGCCAACCTTGTAACCAAATTATACTCTTCGGCTTCGTGGGGTTTCTCTGCGCCAAATCTCGTGGGTAATTAGAATGCCATGCCAAAGCTGTGAACGGTTTATAGAGGCTGTGCTTCACTGACATCGTAAGGCTTCTATGTGCTGAATAAAATCGTCTGCTGATGGTGCCACAAAAGTATCGAAGTCTGAATATCACATGGAAAGAGCTAAAGAACACACACACACACACACACACACACACACACACACACACACACATACGGCATAATCCTCAGACCTCGGGAGTATTTCCGTTGGTGAGTCCAGTCGTTTGACTTTAACCAGAACAAAGCAGATAACCCTTCCCCTGAGGCTGAGAGGATGAATTCATAGGAAGGCTTGAGTGAATAGCCCGCATCCCACATAACACAGTACTGCCAGATACGTTACGGTGACACCAACCACGTTTTGTCTTTGTTAGGGGCTTCGGAAATTGTCATCAGGATTTTTTTTTAGCATGCCCTACCTTTCCAAACCATTTATAATACTGGGAATATGACAGGGAAAACGATGATGTTGCTGTTGATATTGATGAACATTGAGCCTCCCCAGCACCTTCATCAACCATGAGCACTGGGGGTGATGCTCGGAGGTTGCTGGCGGACGAATCAATGTGGAGACAGTAGGTTGATGATGCTGAAAAGTATCATAGTTCCCAATGAAAATATTTTGTAGTAATCTTGTATAAACCTTTCAAACTTTCCTTGACAATGAGTAGTAAATAGTTTATATGTATTATGCTAAAAAGTGAAATAAGATTATATATATATATATATATATATATATATATATATATATATATATATATATATATATATATATATATATATATATGTGTGTGTGTGTGTGTGTGTGTGTGTGTGTGTAAAAATTTATGTTCTGGTAATAACCTCCAAACCATCTTGAGAGAATGTTTAAGGAATATCCAAGGAACAAATAATGTAGCAAATTCGCTTTGAGTGTATGGTAGTGTGGTCCATTATAACTGGCAACTCTTACCGTAGTTATACATTTTATATAATTATACTTGCTTGTGGATCCTACTCATCTCATTCATAACAGTGGCAAGTGGGAGTGTGATAACCATTGTATAAGTCAAATCTTAGTTATAATGTTTTTAAAAATCAGAATATCAATTATAAATTTTCAAATATTTAGCACATGATGGATATCAAGGACTATTATACTAAAGAATAGTTTAGCTAAATGATAGCCTGGCAGTATTTTTGTATATATTATGTACAGTACTTCAAAATATATTTGTATAGTATTGAAACAATCAGAA
>NC_137010.1:45548440-45585940 GCF_032717465.1 Coenobita brevimanus | reverse complement strand
TTTCCTCTGAATGCACAAGAAGAAACTGTACATCGATATTAAGGGAGCGTGACTTCCCCCCCCCCCCATGATTCATGGGGTGGTTAACCGCTACAAAAAAAAAAAAAAAAAAAAAAAATCGGAAATAGGAGAAAGATCTCAATGCAACATTCTAGGTGAGTTCGTCTGCTTAAGCAGCAGGTTTTCCACTACATCCAGTTTTCCAGTCATTATTTTTATGGGGATCACCCTCCCCACCAAACTACGAACTCTGAAATAGTAAAAGGAGGGCATCTATGGCTTCGACTTGTTAGTGTATGTTGTACAATAGACTCTCATCCATAATGTAATATTTGCGAAGCATGATCACCAAAATGATTCTTAGACGGGTCAGTCCCCCTCCCAGTAATATAAATGGCCAGAAATAGGGAAAAATTTGAATAACATTTCCCAAGTGAGTCCGTTTGGTTACTGGAAAGGTCTTCTATTATATACAATTTTCCATCCATGATTTTTTAAGGAGTCAGCCACCCGTAGGAAATTAAAAATTCTATGAATCTGTGTACGGAGTACAGATGTGACTTCGATATCTTAGTTCATGGTGTACAATGGACTCTTACCTGTAATACGATATATGGGGAGAATGACCCTCCCACTGATTCTTGGGGAAGGAGCCCCCCTCCCCCCCCCCCCAAAAAAAAAAAAAGAATCAGCAAGAGGTGAAACTGTACGCATGCATTTCAGTGGAATCGGCATACATATCGCAGGATGGGGTATGCTGTTTCCATAATTATTTTTTCTGAATACACAGGAAGAAACTGCACATCTAGGTCATTATTATTATTATCATTTTTATTATTATTATCATCATTATTATTATTATTATTATTATTATTATTACCATCATCATCACCATCATCATCATCATCATCATCATTATCATTATTATTATTATTATTATTATTATTATTATTATTATTATTATTATTTAATTATTACACATATTATTATTTTAAAGGAAACGATGCAACACTCACCATCCTCTCAAATTATATAGTGATATTTTTCGATGGCAATAAATGAGTGGCAGCCAAATTGCTTCCTCCAACACAGAAAACCACATACCATGGTGGGTGATACCATATTACCAGCAGATGAACTCATGGTGGTCTAGTGGGATCAGGCGGTTCAACGGGATGCGGCCCATAGGAGACTAAGTTGAAGGGACTGATGGTGTTTATTGTTCACATAATGCCGCTGAGGGAAGAACAACTCGTCACTGTCGCCATAAATATCTGCAATGAGTATCCTCTGCAATGAGCAGTCCTCTCTACCCTTTCCTCTCCAAGTCTCAAATACAAGCCTCATCGGGTACTCGTAATCTCAGGGGCTGTCATCCTCACTCTGTCTATATCACTGCCAGTCGCCTCCACACTTATTAATGCAGTGTGGCCAGACACGGCGAAGTGAATAAATATCGAGTTTGGCTTCCATATTCATTCAGTATTATTTGGAAAGAAGAAATTTCTCAGGCCTTAAGCCATCAGTTCTTTCTCTTTTACATAAAGCAGTCTCGTGTGCCAAACCAATAATAATAATAATAATAATAATAATAATAATAATAATAATCTATATACCTAGGCTGCTTCCCCCAAGGAAAGGGAGGTACCCGAGACAGGACGACACACTTCCAATTTCCTCATCCACTCAAATACATTCATTCGCATCTTAGCCCCAAGGGTAGAAGGGACAGATCCTCATCGCACCACACCGCACGAGGGTCAACTGTGCACTGCAATCCGCAGAAGGGCCCGACAGCAGAGCTGGTTTACCCCTGCCACATCATAATAGACCCACCCCCATACCCGCACCTGACCTGATCAGCTGATCAGATCAGCTGAATAATAATAATAATAATAATGATAATAATAATAATTATAATTATAATAATAATAACGATAAAAAAATAGTAAGAAAAATATGAATATTAACAATATTAGTAACAGGAATAACAATAGCAAATAAAACAACAACGACAACAACGATAACAATAATATAATGATAATAATATCAACAACAACAACAACAACAATAATAATAATAATAATAATAATAATAATAATAAAAATAAATCCATCCATCCATCCATCATCTAATCCCACGTTGCCCCCTGAGGAGCGTAGGAGCCCGGGGCTAGGAAAGTTGGTCCTGGCATTTAAGATGAGAGTGACCAGCCTCACTCATCCCTGAATGGCATTACGGGAGCACTAAATCCCAACCTCCCCTTGGATATAAACCTTCACCGGCTCAATCCAACTGGAGCACCTTTATTACCCACTAAACCACCAGGAGCCAAAATTTGGTTATATGGTTACCACTCAGCGTAGTAAATGGTTTCCTGGTGTACAGGAAACCATTTGGCTTGTCACTAAGTGTAGAGTCACCCACAGGCAGAAGGAAGAAGAAAGAATGAAAGGAAGAAAGACACAAGAGAGAGTGTAAAGTCACCCGCAGGCAGAAGAAAGAGGAAAGAATGAAGGAAAGAAAGACAGAAGAGGATGGATGGAAAGAAGGATGGAGGAGAGGAAAGAGCAGACACCCGAAGCAGCACTACATCAAGTGAGTGGATGGTGAGCGCCCCCACCTACCACAAATAATAATAATAATAATAATAATAATAATAATAATAATGTTACAAGAACAACAACATCAACAACAACAACAACAACAACAACTACTACTACTACTACTACTACTACTATTAATAATAATAACAATAATAATAATAATAATAATAATAATTATCTATCTATTTATAGCCGGACGCCCTAATCCTGCAAAGGGTGGCCGCGGACAAAACGCCTCCAAGTCGCTCTGTCACCCACCATTTGACTGCCCTCCCCCCAGCTCACTCCCTCCTCCCTCATATACCTTACAACTCCTTCCCTCCACCTCATCCTCGGTCTCCCCCTCCCTCTCCCTCCCTCCACTTCACCTACATACACCGTCTTATTATTATGATGATGATGACTGACATAATAATAATAATAATAATAATAATAATAATAATAATAGCAAATTTTTAATTATTATTATTATTATTATTATTATTATTATCATCATCATCATTATTATTATTATTATTATTATTATTATTATTATTATCATCATCATCATTATTATTATTGTTATTATTATTAATATTATTATTATTATTATTATTATTATTATTAATAAGCCTCCTCCCACCTATATACGAGGAGGCATTAAGTGCCTGGTCTGTCCGTACGTGCGTGCGATGGTCCGTGCATCCGTAACACCATTTTGGCAGCGATATCTCCTGAACCCATCAACGGATATCCACCAAACTTTTGTCAGTGATGTAGTATGAGGAGATGATGAACTGATTAGGTCAGCTAGGTCAAGGGGTCAAAGGTCAAGGTCATCTGGGGTCGATTTAGTTAATCTTTGGGGACGCGATATCTCCTGAACCCCTCGACGGATTTCGACCAAACATTTGTCAGTGATACAGTAAGGAAGGACGATAGACTGACTGGGTCAGCAAGGTCAAGGAGTCAAAGGTCAAGGTCATATCATGACGAGTTACTTTATCTTTAGTCTCATACCAACAAACAATGAACCTGTCATGAAGGTTGTATGGCGAGTCCGTGGCAAGGCTTGGCGGAGACATACTGAGTGTCGCTTGGCATCAACGGCTCGGGGCCCAAGTTCTCTGCGTTTCATTATTATCGGCTGCCTTGGTAATGTTTTTGCCCGTGTGTGTGTGTGTGTGTGTGTGTGTGTGCGTGCGTGTGTGTGTGTGTGTGTGTGTGTGTGTGTGTGTGTGTGTGTGTGTGTGTGTGTGTGTGTGTGTGTGTGTATGACCATTTTGTCTCATGAACAGCTTGAGCTATCAACATGAAACCTTAACTGTATCAAGATGTGGCCAAAATCTTGGGCCAGTTTGATAATGGGCACTCGGGGTCAAGGTCAAGGTTGCCAAAATGACTGCCAAAGGTCAACTAGTTATTATCATCAGCTTTAGCCCCATTATATCTCATGAAAGGCTTGAGCTATCAACATGAAACCTTCAGGGTCTCAAGATATGGCCAAAATCTTGGACGAGTTCGAAGATGAGCACTCGGGGTCAATATTCTGGCGGGTGACTTTAATCATTATTATTATTATTATTATTTTTTTTTATTACTACTACTACTACTATTGCAGTACTATTATTATTATTGTTATTACTATTATTATTATTATTATTATTATTATTATTTTCAATCCAGAGAGCCAAGATGATATTTCTTGAACCCCGCCCCATACTGTTGCGCGAGATTCATCATGTGTGTGTGTGTGTGTGTAAGTGTGTGTGACCATTTTGTCTCATGAACAGCGAGAGTTATCAACATGAAACCTTAACTGTGTGTGTTCTTACCTTACCTAACTGTTCTTACCTAATTGTTTCTTCCCAGGAACGAGTCAAGCTCGTACTGTCCCGTGTCTTAAACCATTTAATTAATTGTTTTGGCACACACTATATCATTTGGTAGTGCATTCCACTGAGCAGTTGCCCTATTTGGGAAGCTATATTTCCTTACGTCTTTATCGCCTCTCTTTTTATGCAGTTTTATGCAGTGTCCTCTTACTGATGCATCCCCATTGGTTATGTAATCATTTAAGTCTATTTTCTCCTTCCCTGATATATATTTATATAACATAATCATATCTCCTCTCCTCCTTCTCTCCTGTAGTGTAGGTAGATTCAGTCTTTCTTTGTAGCTTAGATCCCTTAAGCTTGGTACCCATCTTGTAGCAGCCCTTTGAACTTTTTCAATCTTATCTATGTGTTTTTTGAGATGAGGACCCCAGACTATTGAAGCATACTCCAGGACTGGTCTAATGAATAATGTTATTTTCTTTCTCAGCATGTCCTCATTTATGTATGTGAATGGTATTCTCATATTTGCAAGCAGTGTATACATGTTCCGTACTTTCTCACCGATGTGGTCTGCCGGAGAAAGTCTGTTATTGATAATCACACCTAGGTCCTTCTCTCTTTCTGATGTGTGTAGGGTTTTACTTCCTAACTTATAATCCCAATCAGGTCTTTTTCCACTTTTACCAAACTTGATTACATGACACTTGTCCACATTAAATCTCATTTGCCATGTACTGCTCCATTCATGAAGTTTATTTAAGTCTTCTTGTAGCTCTTTGCAAGAGTCTGCATTAGTAATTCTCCTTTGTATTTTTGCATCATCAGCAAACATATTTAGATAGCTTTCATTTCCAATGTTGCTATCTATATCATATATATACACTAAAAACA
This sequence comes from Coenobita brevimanus, assembly GCF_032717465.1. Classification (NCBI taxonomy): domain Eukaryota; kingdom Metazoa; phylum Arthropoda; class Malacostraca; order Decapoda; family Coenobitidae; genus Coenobita; species Coenobita brevimanus. The sequence continues at coordinate 45,580,626 of NC_137010.1, read as the reverse complement.
TAATTGGTGTCAGCACTGAGCCCTGTGGAACTCCGCTAGTCACTTACCTCCATGATCAGTAATTTCCCCTTAGTACTGTTCTCATTTCCCTTTTTTTGAGAAAATCTTGCATCCAACAATACAGTTTGCCTCGGATTCCTCCTTGATGGTACAGTTTCCATAAAAGTCTTTGGTGTGGTGCTCTGTCAAATGCATTCTTGAAATCTAAATAAATACTGTCCACCCATCCTTCTCTTTACTGTAATTCTGTTACTCTATCATAGTAGCTCAACAGATTAGTAACACATGATTCTCCCTTTCTGAAACCAAACTGTCTTTCTGTTATCATATTATGTTCTTCTAGATGATATACCCAAACTTTTCTTGTCAGCTTTTCTAATACCTTGCCTACAACACTGGTTAATGATACTGGTTGGTAGTTCAGTGGATTTTGTCTATTCCCTTTCTTGAATCAGGGAACAATGTTTGCTTTCTTCTAAATATCAGGTAGTTTAGCATGTCCCAAGGATTCCTTGAAAAATAAAGATAATGGTTTCCTTAACTCTTTTGCACATTCATGTAGCACCCAACATGAATTTTCACCAGGACCATTTGCTTTTCCTTTGTCTAATTTACTTAAGTCCTCCTGTATTTCTTTTTCTGATATTTGTATATCTGGTAATCTGTGTGGGCATGCATGTTCCATATCATCCCTCTCAGAAATATTTTCTTCCGTAAAAACTGATTGGAGATTCTTATTTAGTGCTTCACAAATATCCTTCTCTTGTGTATAGGTGAGCCCCTCATCCGTAATGGATTGTGTTTTATCTTTTACTTTGGTTTTGCTTCTGATGTAGCTGCAAAACAGCTTCGGTTGATCACTACTTTTATTTATGATATCCTCCTTAAACTGTCTTTGGGCTTCCCTCCTTATTCTTGTATAATCGTTTCTTGCCTGTTTATAGTTGTTATATGCCCTTTCACTATTGTGTCTTCTGTATCTGTTCCACAACAATTCTCTTTCTTCTTTTGATTTTTTACATTCTGTATTAAACCATTTCTTTCTTTTCTTTTCTGCCTCTTTGTGCTGTGGGATGTATTTCTGGACTCCTATTTCATAAAGTTCACAGAATTTTTTATATATAACATTTAAATCTTGTCCTCTAAGTTCCTTTTCCCAATCTATTTCTAAGACGTACTTCTTTAGGTCATGGTAGTTTCCCCTTTTACAAATTAGGAACTTTTTGTAACTATCACTGCTGTTAACTATGTCATATGCAATTCTGAACTTGCAATTTAGTACTGCATGGTCGCTTTTGCCGAATGGAGGGTGATACATTAAATTGTTAATATCGTTTTCTTGCCTAGTAAATATAAGATCAAGTACTGAGGATACATCAAGTCCTCTTTTTCTGGTGCTTTCCCTTACATGTTGCGTTAGGAAAAACTCCTGCACGAGATCCAGGAGCTTTTGGTCCCAGCAGCTTTCTTGGCTTATTATATCTAGAGTATTCCAATTTATATTTGTATTAAAATCTCCAGTCAGTAAAATTCTTTCCGATTTCTCCTCCATTCTATGTAGTAATGCTCTTAAACTCTGAATTGTACTCTCTGCCAGATCCTCAAATGCGCCTCTTTCCCATGTGTTTGATCTGGGTGGCATGTATAAATTTGCTACAATTACTTTCCCTTCAAATGTATTGATCTCTACTGCAATCAGTTCTACTTGTAAGGGTATATCTAGTTCTATTTTTTTGACTTTTAGGTTTTCCATTGTTAATATTATAATTCCTCCTCCTTTTTCTTAAGTTCCTATCTCTTCTCCATACATTGTATTCCTCTGAGTTTAGGATGTCATTTGATATCCTTGATCTCTATTTTGTTCAGTTAGGCATATTATATATGGATAATTTTCTCTGATGTAATCATTCATCTCTAAAAATTTAGATACCATTCCATCTACATTTGAGTACATCAACTTAATCATCTTGTTTACATACTTGTCTTGACTTGGGTCTAGTACCTTCCTCCTTTTTATTCCCTTCTGGTTATGTACCACTTTTGAATCTGTGTGTGTGTGTGTGTGTGTGTGTGTGTGTGTGTGTGTGTGTGTGTGTGCTTTAATTTCTCGTAGGCCATTTTATGAATCTGAATGAAACTTTCCAGGTGAGTTCGACTGGTCTCTGAGAAGGTCTTCCACTACATCTAATTTTCCAAAAACGATTTTCAGGGGGGTCACCCACCCCTCATCTAACTAAAAATTATCAGAAATATTGAAAAAAAAAAAAGGCAGATATGACTTTGACACCTTAGTACAAGTTGAACAGTGGGCTTTCAAGCGTAATATGATGTTAGGGGGCGTGACCCCTCCAATGACTCCTAGGGGGTAAGCCCCTTTCCAAAAATTAAAAAAGATCAGAAATGAGGAAAGATTTGAATGAAGCTTTCCAGGTGAGTTCGTCTGGGTACCGGGAGGGTCTTTCATAACATATTATTTTTAAATCATGATTTTCAGGGGGATCGCTCCTAACACAACAAAAAATTATCAGAAATAGTGAAAGGAGGCAGATATGGTTCTCATATCGTAGCATATGTTCTACAATGGGCTGTCATCCGTAATGCGACATATGGGCAGCGTGAACCCCCAATTATTCTTGGAGGGAGTCAGCCCGCATCCCAAAGGCAAAAATAATCGAGAACAGAGGAACGTAGTCACAAGGATTTCAACGAAATCGGCATACAAATGGCAGGGTTGGGTATGCTGTTTCCATGTTTTCTATGACTACACAGGAAGAAACTGCACATCTACTTTATTATTATTATTATTATTATCATTATTATTATTATTATTATTAGTAGTAGTAGTAGTAGTAGTAGTAGTAGCAGCAGTAGTATCATTGTTATTACTATCATTTTTATTATTCTTATTCTTATAATAATAATAATAATAATAATTATTATTATTATTATTATTATTATTATTATTATTATCATTATTATTATTATTATTATTTAGGCTTAGAAAGAGGGTGGTGTGTAACGTGAATCCCCTAACCCTCTTTGCTGTCCTAAATGCATCACGAATGGCCTGGGATCTGCACTTCTCCCCCAAAACCCTAACACCCTTCCACCCCTAGGCCCAAGCGTGAAGCACTGGGTGAGGACGGGCTGCTTCCCCAATGACAGGCAGTGGTGTTAATTTTCCTACGGATCAATTGCCCTTCAGATGCCATAGAACTCAGTTTGGTTTTGTACAAAGGAGTTGCCTTCTAATATCAGGCTTGTACAATCAGGAAGTCATAATACATAAATATGAAGGAATTACCGCAACACGAGTTCTTCCCTCCCAAATAAAGCATATGATATTTTTCAGCGATGGTTCCTCCCTCAACTAACCGTTTCATCGCCACCTGGCTCGTAAATCTTTACTCTTCCCAGCCCCAGCCCCACAAGCCTATGTCCCAGTGTCAGGAACTTTCCCACCACACGCCACAATCTTCATGTCTTCATGTGTCGCCGCATGTCGTCGTGAGTAACGTGGCGTGACTTAGCAATGACGTTGCGATGACGTGGACAACCTGGTCATTCTTCGTGGTTCTTGGCGCGCTACGACAATTTTTGGGATGTTCAAAAATTGTCGGCGTGGGTGTCGACAGGGAGAAGAACGCGACATGTCGTGATGGTAACGTCATTTGTCTTGGCTGTGACATAGCGCGTCTTAACTAGTCGTAGGGTGTCGTAGCTTGTCGTTAGATGTGACTTGACGTGTCGTAGCAATAACTTGGAGATCGGATCCCAAAGACCCACTACGACACACGAAGTTATACCTGTGACAGGCAAAGTTATACCTAAGACACGCTAGGACAACTTATGACGTTACGTGGCGATGTCTTGGCGTGACGTAGAGTCAGAGTGACCGTTATTTTTTAACTGAGGGATGATCGTAATGTGTCGTCAGGATAACGTGACACTTCCGTAGGGTGTCGTGGGATATTGTAGCAATGTCTTTGTGAGTTTTAGCACTAACGTGACTGTGTCGTGAAATGGCCGTTTAGGTCTACCGTCTGAGGTATGATCATGGCATTTCACCAAGATCATACCTGGAGGGTAGGATCGTGGTGATCGGGGCCGATCTCGAAGATGAACTTGAATATGGGCCATGGGCCTTACTGAATGTTGAAAATGTTCCGAGACGACTGATAAAAGGTTAGTACTAAAATGATCAGTTATTTTGTCATTAATGTCACTTACTCTATAGCTACCATACATTATTATCATTATTATTATTATTATTATTATTATTATTATTATTATTATTATTAAGCTTCGGCATATGTTTGGCGAAGCTTGTTGTTTTAGTAAGTATTATTACTATTATTTTTCTTTTGCACTCTTTTTCTTAGATCTTGATGTATTACACAGGAAGATACCCTCGGGCAACCCAAGTACTTGTGCAAAATAATAATTACCTTGACCTATTTTTAAAGATCATATACTCATTTTTGGTGCAAAAGCTGCAATTTGAAAAGTAAATATTTCAGAAACTAATTGCGATACAGCTATTTGGTTGAAAATCTTATGATAAGAAAAAGTTTGCGTTTGCTGAGAATTTTGGCTGAATATTTTGTCATTTGGCTAAGTGGAAAGTACCGAATTCAGATATGCTCAGTGTTTTCTTTGTAACAAGTTTTAATGAAATCCACAAAAGCTGTAACTTAACAGAAGTATAGCTGCGGTCCCTCTCATTATCTGAAAGGAATATTGTTTGAGTTAAGCATACGGTTGGCCAGTTATTGTGACAAATGTAAAATATACCCAAGTTTACAAAGACAATCAATACCATATATAGTTATGGAGAAGTTTCCTTACTGTGGCTACACAGTAAGTGAATAGGTTACTAGATATTATTATTATCATTATTATTATTATTATTATTATTATTATTATTATCATTATCATTATTATTATTATTGTTGTTGTTGTTGTTATTATTATTATTATTATTATTATTATTATTATTGTTGTTGTTGTTATATCATTATTATTATGTCAGGACTCTAAATTATCATAATACAATGCATAATAGATAGAAACTTGAATGAGTAGTCTCAAGGGTGAATGAAAGTCAAGCTAGGTCTTGGAAAGGAAATGTTTGCAGATTTCTCGCAGGAATGCCAGGCTGCAATGTGTCGCTGGAAACGCTACATACACACAGACACACAGGCTTCTAGATCATTCTCACGTACGTCCAACATGCTCTTCTATACAAGAAAGGAGGAATTAGACAGGTAGATGGGAGAGAGAGATGGGAGGGAGAGGTTATCAAGAGAGAGAGTGAGACAGGCTGAGAGACAGCTAGCGGGACTCTATTCCATACTTCACTCGCTTGTGATAGACTTAATCTTTTCAAGAGAATAAAAATGATAAATAGTCCAATACTCATCTTTACCTCTCCTGTCATTGCATGACAAAGGGAACTAAGATTATCTACTTACAAACCTACTCACGTATAACTATAGCTCGTCCACAAGTACAATATATGCATACGTGTTCTACAAGCAGCTACAAAGTGACTACAAAAGATGGTAGCGTTTCCGGTGACACATTGCTGCCTGGGAATCTGATCATCCCAGTGTATAATTTTCAGTGAGAATGTGTCGTAGCACATCCAATACTTTTTTTTCTCTCTCTCTGCTAACTCACTGGATGCTGGGTGATAAGCTAAAATGTTAACCTTTTTTGATATTGTGTTGTCTACATATTTCGTGCAAAATTTCAGAAGTAAATTCATCTCCATTATCACTTATTAGTACCTTTCGAGTCATGAAGTGGCATATGATATCATCTACGATTGCTTTTTCTACTGTTTCTGCTGTCTTATCCTAAATTGGGACTAAAATTACGTATCGTGAGAAATTATCTGTTGCAACAAATAGGTATTGGTTATTATTGTATGATAATGGTCACGTGAGTAAGTTAACCGCGACAACGTCTCACAGTTGATGTGGTACAGGGTATTTACCTATAGGTGCAGGTTTTATTGTGTAACCTTTGCGTTTCGCACATGACTGGCATCTGTCTATATGATTGTTTGTATCTTTTCGTAACAATGGCATGGGAAACTGGTCTGAGATTGTGTGATTATTTACTTTACGGTAATCAACTACCGCACGCATTTTTCTGTTTCATTTGGGCACTAAAAATAATGGGGCATTCCACGGGGAGACTAATGGCTCAATAATACCCAGGTTTAGCATTTCATCAACATGCTGGTTTGCAAGGGTACGTTGTGACTGCGGAACTCTATAGGCAGGTACAAAAATAGATTGTGTGTCTGGGTGCACGTTAATCTTGTGATTAATCAGGTTAGTACAGCCTAATTGTTCTCCAGGTAATGCTACTGTTTGTCGATGTTTTTCTAATAAATTTAAGAGATAAGTTTCTTCATTAAATTGTCCTGAGTGAATCAAATTTTCCTTTATGCTTACTCTGTCCGTAGATTTTATCTTGTCGTTCCAGCTGTAACTATTTCCATTATAGGGGCAGGATACGAGTATTTTTCTATATTGACTAGACAAGTCCCCTTTTTCATCTGTAATTCTCCATTCATGTGGTTAATGAGGAACACCTGAGTTTGCCCATCGTTATTCAGCTGACATAATGCGTTTTCTACTGACACTGCTTTCACTTTACATAATTCCTCTAAGACAATAACAGTACTATTCTTCAGTTTGCTCTGTATGGTAACTTTCATGTATGAGTTAGGCAGAATAACTATATCATTGGTGAGATGGGCGGGAAAAACTGATGAGTCAGTACTGTTACCTGGGTCTCTAGTCCAGGAGGCTGTGGGGGTGGTGTGAGTGGATCTGTACCCTCGTCTGATTGTGTATTTCTTTTTACGTGTTTAATATTTCCAATTCTTTTTGGTTCTCTACTATTGATGGATGAGAAATCTGATGATAATTCCTCTATGAACTAATTATAAAAGTCTATCCCATCCATTTGTGGGAGTAAAATTATTTTCTCTGTTCTCATTGTTCTTAAACCTAGCAACATATTAACTCTTACTGCTAAGTTTTCAACAATATAGAAAAATGCAGAAATTGGTCTTGAGTCTCTGTAAAACTGATGCCTAACCTTATCATGCTTTTTACCGTAATTTGTTTGCCATCTACTGCATATAAGTCTAAATCAGATTCTTCTAGGAAAGTTACTTTCTTCTTAATTCTAAAAATCCTATCTAATTCTTCTTGTGTTATTAAATTCACTGTATCCAAGAATAATGAAATGTTTTGATCTTCACATACAGCTGCTATCAAGATACACTTACTTCCCAACATGACTCCTATGTGAATTTTAGATTTGGCTTTCTTCATGATTTGTCGTTTTTTGTCGTGGCTTGCCCTTCCCCCATCTTAAAAATGGAAATAAGTTTTTCCATTGTCTTACAGTTTGAGATCCAGTGACCGACATGTGATGTCTGCAGTATGGGTCACACACCCTTGTGCCTTTTGTCTGTCTTCTTTTGTTTTGATAAAGCATTCATTCTTCGTGTGTCCAGGGTTCGCACAAGAGTAACATAGAGTGGACCTATCTCCCAAATGTGATCCTCGAGATGACTTCCCATATTTAGTTGTTTCTGTGGCACTGCTTCTGCTTGGACTGCGCACAAACTTATGTGACTGCCTGTGGCCTGGTGTCTGTGATTGGTGCCTTGAAGTTTGTGGCTGTTTGTTCTGTCTGTTTTCGGGTCGCGACCGATTTTGTTCTTTGTCTGGGGTAGCTGTTTTCACGGCTGACACTGTGTCTGTCATTCTCATTCTGGTAGTATTTGACTGTGCTTCGGTCACCCCTGCTTTGCTACAATTCATCTCTACCTCGTTCATAAAATCTAGCAAGCACATTCCTGTGGTGTAAGGAATTGTTTTAGCGATCTTAAGGTCCCTATCAGGTAATTTACACAGAGCAGCTACATAACCAATGATGTCTACAACACGCATTGGTGACAACTTTTCATCATCTGTTTTCCACTTTGAATTCTTTATGGTAGCTAATAATGTTCTCTTAATTGTGGAAACATCTGCTGTTATTTCACCTAGGACAGGATTAGTTATGTGTTGTCTCATAAGATCCACAGTCTTACTGTATGTAATACTGGAATTATACCAGGCAAAAAGTTTGTACCTCCACAGAATTTCTTCAGGAATTCTGCCCTAAACCCCTCTGTCACGAATCAAATTCGCGACATTTTCCTTTTGTGAGAAACCAGGAACTATTAGTGGCAAACTCACTGTGTATCATTCAGTCAACCGTTTCTCTCTCCATTTCGGTGGTATACTTTTCAAAACATTCGTCACTGTTTCAAAAGTGACCGATCTAATGCACGTCACTAAGTGCTCTACTGAGCGATATTAGTGTTTCTTTATTGTTTGCCCCTGCTCGCCTCAACCGTTAGCCACGCCTTTTTCCGCTGTGCGTCCTACCCATACATCGTATTTGAATTCAGTCAAGTGTCTGTCGTGACGGAGTAAAGTTCTGTGCTCCAGCAGTGAGAGAGGTCAGCTAGCACCCAGACTCCACTAGACTACAGTTTTCCAGGCTCCGACCCTTCTTGGTGATACACCACATTCATTGACCAGTATTTCCTTTTTGTATTTTCCTAGGTTTAAGAGTTTAGTTAAGTGTGCTGTTTCCTCACATGCTGGCCGGCTGCGCCGCATGTTGTTTTTTTTTTTTTTTTGGCGTAAGAATTTAGCTTTGAGTGAGTGAGTGAGTACGATCTCTTTATCTGAATTCATTTGAAATGTAACGTTAAATTTATTTCTTTGTAATCAATAAATTTAACAGTTCTTTTTCTTGAGCTTAATGTAATGTAAATTCGTGTTTCATTTCTCCACAATTAAGCTTATTTCCCTTATAGCTCCTAGCTTGCATACACGTTTTGCCATTTATAACTGGTACTTAGGCCAGTCTTGTTGTATTAAGCTTAAAATCCGTTGTGCCTCCTAGGAGTTAAGCATCAGCAAGAACCTGATATTATTAATAGTATTAGTTATTTATTGTCAGGGATGAAGTCACTTTCTCCAGAGGCTAACAGTACTAATAATCAGCATTTGTGAGTAATTAGTCTCTGCTGTGTACTGTTAAGAAAGTTTATAAATTCTCGTTCTGAGAGTTCGGCGAAGCAAGCCGGTATAAAGTAATCATCACTTGATTTAGCAAGTCATTTTCTTGTTCCTGCTGTTCAGTATTATTGAACATTATCATTTTAATATTTGCATTTATTTTAAAAACCCCTTGACACCCTCATATGTCTTTGCTCGTAGGAGTTTATCTGATCTAAGTAAGTCGTCTGCTGGACATCTTTCTTGGTTAATCCATGAGGAAAATATTGCTATTTTCTCATGTTCATCTGTTACATGTCTCTTAACAAAAAGTTGTTCGCAGTGGTTTATGAGAGACATTACATCGATGCGATCTTTTTCTGTGCCTGAGAAGTTTGGGATGTTTTTATCCTCATGGAAAATGTAAACATGAGGCGGGGATGTTTGAGCTGTGTTATTGCCTTCGTTAGTCATTTTGGTTGGTTGTTTTGTTAAGTTCACTTGGAGTTCTTTGTCGTTATGTGAAGGCTTAGTGGAATATGTTTTACCTGACCTATGCACTCTCTTAAGTAGGTTTTCATAAATATGTATGGCAGTGCTAAAGTCTTCACTTTCTACATCAAAGGGAGGTTCCCAATAATCATCATCATCTAAAAATAAGGTATTTGTTTCTTTATCCTTACTTTGTGGAGAATTTTGTGTGTTTGGTTTGTTTGCCTGTTGTTCTCCTAATTGTGAATCGACATTCGATGCTAACTGTGTTTCATCTGGCACTAACACTGGTGGTGTTGAAAATATTCCCGTCATATCACTCAGCTAAAATAAACTCATTTTACTAAGGTATGGTGTTATGGAACACTTATTTTATGTATATGTTAACTGTATAGGTGAATATATGATTATTAATAAATGAAAGGTATTAATTATGTATATGTATACCCTGCATATATATAAATAAGTAAAGGAGGTGATTGCTCCTAATTTTAAGCACTCGGAAAAATTAAGTAAAAAGTATAATCACCCACTTAAAAGGTAGATGATGTCACTGTCGAAGACTCAGGGCTGTGTTGATAGATGATATCACTCTCGGAAACTCCAGGGCTTGTTAATAGATCAGGGCTGATTGAACTGCGGAGTTACCTTAGTCATACTTGAACCTCACCATACAAAGTCGACTTCTCATACGATAACTGTTGAGATTAAATGAGTATGAGTAACAATGCGTGAGTAATGATGAGTAACAAGTGGTGGGTGAGGTGCCTGAGTCAGAGGTGCATGGTGTTTTTTGCTGGCGTTGTCTGACCTCTTCACCTCTACATCAGTGTGGTGATGATGGAGACGGAGGGGGGGTTGGAGAGAATGGTGGGGTCAGGTACTGGTTTGTGACTTGCTGGTTGTAAGTTATGAGTCTTTTTGATATGTTTTCTTGTTCCATAGCAATCGTAGATGTTATAGTTCGTTGGTTCGTCGTAGAAAGTGGAAGATTCTTTGTAACAATATTTTGTTATACTACTGGCAAGGCGTCGTGTGGCTCGACTTGTAGTTTTGTTTTCTATCTTGGTAATGTAGAATCAACTGTGGAACTGAAGATGATCTTGGTTACAGTCTCGCCTGTTTTTCTAGAAATTCACTGGAGAACTGAAGCTGATCTTAGCTACCGTCTCGCCTACTTTTGTAGAAATTCACTGCAGATTCGTAGACGAGGTTCGTACGTTCTCTGCCACCATCTTTTGTAGTCACTTCGTAGCTGCTTGTAGAACACGTATGCATATATTGTACTTGTGGACGAGCTATAGTTATACTTGAGTAGGTTTGTAAGTAGATAATCTTAGTTCCCTTTGTCATGCAATGACAGGAGAGGTAAAGATGAGTATTGGACTATTTATCATTTTTATTCTCTTGAAAAGATTAAGTCTATCACAAGCGAGTGAAGTATGGAGTAGAGCCCCGCTAGCTGTCTCTCAGCCTGTCTCACTCTCTCTCGATAACCTCTCCCTCCCATCTCTCTCTCCCATCTACCTGTCTAATTCCTCCTTTCTTGTATAGGAGAGCTTGTTGGACGTACGTGAGAATGATCTAGAAGCCTGTGTGTCTGTGTGTATGTAGCGTTTCCAGCGACACATTGCAGCCTGGCATTCCTGCGAGAAATCTGCAAACATTTCCTTTCCAAGACCTAGCTTGACATTCATTCATCCTTGAGACTACTCATTCAAGTTTCTATCTATTATGCATTGTATTATGATAATTTAGAGTCCTGACATAATAATAATGATATAACAACAACAACAATAATAATAATAATAATAATAATAATAATAACAACAACAACAACAACAATAATAATAATAATGATAATAATAATAATAATAATAATAATAATAATAATGATAATAATAATATCTAGTAACCTATTCACTTACTGTGTAGCCACAGTAAGGAAACTTCTCCATAACTATATATGGTATTGATTGTCTTTGTAAACATGGGTATATTTTACATTTGTCACAATAACTGGCCAACCGTATGCTTAACTCAAACAATATTCCTTTCAGATAATGAGAGGGACCGCAGCTATACTTCTGTTAAGTTACAGCTTTTGCGGATTTCATTAAAACTTGTTACAAAGAAAACACTGAGCATATCTGAATTCGGTACTTTCCACTTAGCCAAATGACAAAATATTCAGCCAAAATTCTCAGCAAACGCAAACTTTTTCTTATCATAAGCTTTTCAACCAAATAGCTGTATCGCAATTAGTTTCTGAAATATTTACTTTTCAAATTGCAGCTTTTGCACCAAAAATGAGTATATGATCTTTAAAAATAGGTCAAGGTAATTATTATTTTGCACAAGTACTTGGGTTGCCCGAGGGTATCTTCCTGTGCAATACATCAAGATCTAAGAAAAAGAGTGCAAAAGAAAAATAATAGTAATAATACTTACTAAAAGAACAAGCTTCGCCAAACATATGCCGAAGCTTAATAACAATAATAATAATAATAATAATAATAATAATAATAATAATAATAATGATAATAATAATACTAATGTATGGTAGCTATAGAGTAAGTGACATTAATGACAAAATAACTGATCATTTTAGTACTAACCTTTTATCAGTCGTCTCGGAACATTTTCAACATTCAGTAAGGCCCATGGCCCATATTCAAGTTCATCTTCGAGATCGGCCCCGATCACCACGATCCTACCCTCCAGGTATGATCTTGGTGAAATGCCATGATCATACCTCAGACGGTAGACCTAAACGGCCATTTCACGACACAGTCACATTAGTGCTAAAACTCACAAAGACATTGCTACAACATCCCACGACACCCTACGGAAGTGTCACGTTATCCTGACGACACATTACGATCATCCCTCAGTTAAAAAATAACGGTCACTCTGACTCTACGTCACGCCAAGACATCGCCACGTAACGTCATAAGTTGTCCTAGCGTGTCTTAGGTATAACTTTGCCTGTCACAGGTATAACTTCGTGTGTCGTAGTGGGTCTTTGGGATCCGATCTCCAAGTTATTGCTACGACACGTCAAGTCACATCTAACGACAAGCTACGACACCCTACGACAAGCTAAGACGCGCTATGTCACAGCCAAGACAAATGACGTTACCATCACGACATGTCACGTTCTTCTCCTTGTCGGCACCCACGCCGACAATTTTTGAACATCCCAAAAATTGTCGTAGCGCGCCAAGAACCACGAAGAATGACCAGGTTGTCCACGTCATCGCAACGTCATTGCTGTCACGCCACGTTACTCATGACGACATGCGGCGACACATGAAGACATGAAGATTGTGGCGTGTGGTGGGAAAGTTCCTGACACTGGGACATAGGCTTGTGGGGCTGGGGCTGGGAAGAGTAAAGATTTACGAGCCAGGTGGCGATGAAACGGTTAGTTGAGGGAGGAACCATCGCTGAAAAATATCATATGCTTTATTTGGGAGGGAAGAACTCGTGTTGCGGTAATTCCTTCATATTTATGTATTATGACTTCCTGATTGTACAAGCCTGATATTAGAAGGCAACTCCTTTGTACAAAACCAAACTGAGTTCTATGGCATCTGAAGGGCAATTGATCCGTAGGAAAATTAACACCACTGCCTGTCATTGGGGAAGCAGCCCGTCCTCACGCAGTGCTTCACGCTTGGGCCTAGGGGTGGAAGGGTGTTAGGGTTTGGGGGGAGAAGTGCAGATCCCAGGCCATTCGTGATGCATTTAGGACAGCAAAGAGGGTTAGGGGATTCACGTTACACACCACCCTCTTTCTAAGCCTAAATAATAATAATAATAATAATAATGATAATAATAATAATAATAATAATAATAATAATAATAATAATTATAATAATAAAAATGATAGTAAAATATTAATGATGATAATAATAATAATAATAATAATAAAGTAGATGTGCAGTTTCTTCCTGTGTAGTCATAGAAAACATGGAAACAGCATACCCAACCCTGCCATTTGTATGCCGATTTCGTTGAAATCCTTGTGACTACGTTCCTCTGTTCTCGATTATTTTTGCCTTTGGGATGCGGGCTGACTCCCTCCAAGAATAATTGGGGGTTCACGCTGCCCATATGTCGCATTACGGATGACAGCCCATTGTAGAACATATGCTACGATATGAGAACCATATCTGCCCTCCTTTCACTATTTCTGATAATTTTTTGTTGTGTTAGGAGCGATCCCCCTGAAAATCATGATATAAAAATAATATGTAGTGGAAGACCCTCCCGGTACCCAGACGAACTCACCTGGAAAGCTTCATTCAAATCTTTCCTCATTTCTGACCTTTATTAATTTTTGGAAAGGGGCTGACCCCCTAGGAATCATCGGAGAGGTCACGCCCCCTAACATCATATTACGGTTGAAAGCCCACTATTCAACTTGTACTAAGGTGTCAAAGTAATATCTGCCTTTTTTATTCAATATTTCTGATAATTTTTAGTTAGATGAGGGGTGGGTGATCCCCCTGAAAATCGTTTTTGGAAAATTACATGTAGTGGAAGACCTTCTCAGAGACCAGTCGAACTCACCTGGAAAGTTTCATTCAGATTCATAAAATGGCCTACGAGAAACTAAAGCACACACACACACACACACACACACACACACACACACACACACACACACACACACACACACACACACACACACACACACACACACACACACACACACACACACACACAGATTCAAAAGTGGTACATAACCAGGAGGGAATAAAAAGGAGGAAGGTACTAGACCCAAGTCAAGACAAGTATGTAAACAATATGATTAAGCTGATGTACTCAAATGTAGATGGAATGGTATCTAAATGATTAGAGATGAATGATTACATCAGAGAAAATTATCCATATATAATAAGCCTAACTGAACAAAATAGAGATCAAGGTACATCCTAAACTCAGAGGAATACAATACATTATATGGAGAAGAGATAGGAACTTGAGAAAAAGGAGGAGAAATTATAATATTAACAAAGAAAAATCTAAAAGTCAAAAAAATAGAACTAGATATACCCTTACAAGTAGATCTGTTTGCAGTAGAGATCTTTACATTGTAAGGGAAAGTTCATTCATTCATTCATTGCCAGACGCCATGTATCCCAAACGGGGTGGCCAAGGGCTTAGAGTTAACTGTTTTACAGGGAGGGTCACTAATCCTCCACCAACCCCACTTGACACGTAGGGATATTGGGAAAGTAATTGTAGTAAATTTATACATGCCATCAGATCAAACACATGGGAAAGAGGCGCATATGAGGATCTGGCAGAGAGTACAATTCAGAGTTTAAGAGCATTACTACATAGAATGGAGGAGAAATCGGAAAGACTTATACTAACTGGAGATTTTAATACAAATATAAATTGGAATACTCTAGATATAATAAGCCAAGAAAGCTGCTGGGACCAAAAGCTCCTGGATCTCGTGCAGGAGTTTTTCCTAACGCAACATGTAAGGGAAAGCACCAGAAAAAGAGGACTTGATGTATCCTCAGTACTTGATCTTATATTTACTAGGCAAGAAAACGATATTAACAATTTAATGTATCACCCTCCATTCGGCAAAAGCGACCAGGCAGTACTAAATTGCAAGTTCAGAATTGCATATGACATAGTTAACAGCAATGATAGTTACAAAAAGTTCCTAATTTGTAAAAAGAGAAATTACCATGACCTAAAGAAGTACTTCTTAGAAATAGATTGGGAAAAGGAACTTAGAGGACAAGATTTAAATGTTATATATAAAAAATTCTGTGAACTTTATGAAGCAGGAGTCCAGAAGTACATCCCACAGCACAAAGAGGCAGAAGAGAAAATAAAAGAAATGGTTTAATACAGAATGTAAAAAATCAAATAAAAAAAGAGAATTGTGTTCGAACAGATACAGAAGACACAATAGTGAAAGGGCATATAACAACTATAAACAGGCAAGAAATGATTATAAAAGAATAAGGAGGGAAGCCCAAAGAAAGTTTGAGGAGGACATCATAAATAAAAGTAGTGATCAACCGAAGCTATTTTACAGCTACATCCGAAGCTAAACCAAAGTAAAAGATAAAACACAATCCATTACGGATGAAGGAATCACCTATACACAAGAGAAGGATAATTGTGAATCACTAAATAAGAATTTCCAATCAGTTTTTACAGAAGAAAATATTTCTGAGAGGGATGATATGGAACATGCATGCCCACACAGATTACCAGATATAGATATATCAGAAAAAGAAATACAGGAGGAGTAAAGTAAATTAGACAAAGGAAAAGCAAATGATCCTGGTGAAAATTCATGTTGGGTGCTACATGAATGTGCAAAGGAGTTAAGTAAACCATTATCTTTAATTTTCAAGGAATCCTTGGGACATGCTAAACTACCTGATATTTGGAAGAAAGCAAACATTGTTCCCTGATTCAAGAAAGGGAATAGACAAAATCCACTCAACTACCAACCAGTATCATTAACCAGTGTTGTAAGCAAGGTATTAGAAAAGCTGACAAGAAAAGTTTGGGTATATCATCTAGAAGAACACAATATGATAACAGAAAGACAGTTTGGTTTCAGAAAGGGAAATTCATGTGTTACTAATCTGTTGAGCTACTATGATAGAGTAACAGAAACATTACAGAAAAGAGAAGGATGGGTGGACAGTATCTATTTAGATTTCAAGAATGCATTTGACAGAGTACCACACCAAAGACTTTTATGGAAACTGTACCATCAAGGAGGAATCCGAGGCAAACTGTATTGTTGGATGCAAGATTTTCTCAAAAAAAAAAAAAAAGGGAAATGAGAAGAGTACTAAGGGGAAATTACTCATCATGGAGGGAAGTGACTAGCGGGTCACTGGGCTCAGTGCTGACACCAATTATGTTTTTAGTGTATATAAATGATATAGATAGCAACAGTGGAAATGAAAGCTATCTAAATATGTTTGCAGATGATGCAAAAATACAAAAGAGAATTACTAATGCAGACTCTTGCAAAGAGCTACAAGAAGAATTAAATAAACTTCATGAATAGAGCAATACATGGCAAATGGGATTTAATGTGGACAAGTGTCATGTAATCAAGTTTGGTAAATGTGGAAAAAGACCTGATTGGGATTATAAGTTAGGAAGTCAAACCCTACACACATCAGAAAGAGAGAAGGACCTAGGTGTGATTATCAATAACAGACTATCTCCGGCAGACCACATCAGTGAGAAGGTACGGAACATGTATACACTGCTTGCATATATAAGAATACCATTCACATACATAAATGAGGACATGCTGAGAAAGATAATAACATCATTCATTGGACCAGTCCTGGAGTATGCTTCAATAGTCTTCAGTCCTCATCTCAAAAAACACATAGATAAGATTGAAAAAGTTCAAAGAGCTGCTACAAGATGAGTACCAAGCTTAAGAGATCTAAGCTACAAAGAAAGACTGAATCTACTTAGACTACAGGAGAGAAGGAAGAGAGGAGATATGATTATGTTATATAAATATATATCTCAGGGAAGGAGAAAATAGACATAAATGATTACATAACCAATGGGGATGCATCAGCAAGAGGACACTGCATAAAACTGCATAAAAAGAGAGGCGATAAAGACGTAAGGAAATATAGTTTCCCAAATAGGGCAATTGATCAATGGAATGCACTACCAAATGAAACAGTGTGTACAAAAATAATTAATTAAATGGTTTAAGACACGGGACAGTACGAGCTTGACTCATTCCTGTAAAGATACAATTAGGTAAGAACAGTTTGGTAAGGTATGACCACACACAATTAAGGTTTCATGTTGATAGCTCAAGCTTTTCATGAGACAAAATGGTCACAGACACACAGACACACACACACACACACACACACACACACACACACACACACACACACACACACACACATGATGAATCTCGCGCAACAGTATGGGGCGGGGTTCCAGAAATATCATCTTGGCGCTCTGGATTGAAAATAATAATAATAATAATAATAATAATAATAATAATAATAATAGTAGAAGTAGTAGTAGTAGTAATAATAATAATAAGAAGAAGAAGAAGAAAAACATTTGGGAGCCGAATGCTAATCACCAGCCAGAATATTGACCCCGAGTGCTCATCTTCAAACTCGTCCAAGATTTTGGCCATATCTTGAGGCCCTGAAGGTTTCATGTTGATAGCTCAAGCCTTTCATGAGATATAATGGGGCTAAAGCTGGTGATAATAACTAGTTGACCTTTGGCAGTCATTTTGGCAACCTTGACCTTGACCCCGAGTGCCCATTATCAAACTGGCCCAAGATTTTGGCCACATCTTGATACAGTTAAGGTTTCATGTTGATAGCTCAAGCTGTTCATGAGACATAATGGTCACACACACACACACACACACACACACACACACACACACACAGACGCGGGCAAAAACATTACCAAGGCAGCCGATAATAATGAAATGCAGAGAACTGGGGCCCCGAGCCGTTGATGCCAAGCGACACTCAGTATGTCTCCGCCAAGCCTTGCCACGGACTCGCCATACAACCTTCATGACAGGGTTCATTGTTTGTTGGTATGAGACTAAAGATAAAGTAACTCGTCACGATATGACCTTTACCTTTGACCCTCTGACCTTGCTGACCTAATCACTTCATTGTACCTTCATACTATATCACTGACAAAAGTTAGGTCAAAAGCCGTCGAGGGGTTCAGGAGATATTGCGCCCACACCCATATGACCTTGACCTTTGACTCCTTGACCTTGCTGACCCAATCAGTCTATCGTCCTTCCTTACTGTATCACTGACAAAGTTTGGTCGAAATCCGTCGAGGGGTTCAGGAGATATCGAGCCCCCAAAGATAAAATAAATCGACCCCATATGACCTTGACCTTTGACCCCTTGACCTAGCTGACCTAAACAGTTCATCATCTCCTCATACTACATCACTGACAAAAGTTTGGTGGATATCCGTTGATGGGTTCAGGAGATATCGCTGCCAAAATGGTGTTACGGATGCACGGACCCACGCACGCACGTACGGACAGACCAAGCACTTAATGCCTCCTCCAATAGAGGTGGGTAGGAGGCTTAATAATAATAATAATAATAATAGTAATTTGCTATTATTATTATTATTATTATTATTATTACTTATTACTATTATCATTGTTATTATTATCATTATTATTATTATTACTTATTACTATTATCATTGTTATTATTATTATTATTATTATTATTATTATTATTATTATTATGTCAGTCATCATCATCATACTAATAAGACGGTGTATGTAGGTGAAGTGGAGAGAGGGAGAGGGAGGGGGAGACCGAGGATGAGTTTTTTTTTTTTTATGTGAGGAAGAAGGAACCAAAGGCCATGAGCCCGCAAAACTGTTCCTTCCAAGAGAAAAACAAAATACAAGAGAGAGCCAAATTCAAGATCCATTCATTTCGAGATGCCTGGACACACTGCGTTTGATAGACTGGAGATCATAGGAAGCAGGAAATACAGACAGAGGGAGACAGTTCCAGAGTTGACCTGTTGCATAAATGAAGGACTGGGAGTAACGGTTAACTCTTGCATTAGAGAGTTGGACAGAAAAGGGGTGAGAGTTTGCTGCTAGACGGGTGCTAAACGCCCGTCGTAGAAGTGGAGAAATGCATGCAGACAGTTCAGAGGAACAGTGACCACTGAAGTAGGGATAGAAAAGAGATAAAGATGCAACAATGCGGCGAAGAGACAGAGGTTCAAGGGAGTCAGTAAGAGGGGGAGAGTTAATGAGACAAAAAGCCTTTGACTCCACCCTATTGAGAAGAGCTGTATGTGGGGAGCCTCCCCACACATGACAGTTGTACTCCACACAGGGGCGGATATATCCCCTGTATAGTGTCAACAATTGTGCAGGGGCAAAGAAGGAACGGAGTCGGCTTAGCACACCCAATCGCTTGGAAGCAGATTTTACAAGAGATGTTATATGATCTTTCCAAGACGAGTCCCGAGCAAATGAAACCCCAAGAATTTTCAAGGATGATGCAGGATTAAGTTGAGTATTATTAAACATAAGTGGGTATACCTGTGGAAGATTTTGTCGGGTTGATAGGAGCAAAAACTGAGTCTTTGATGCATTAAAAACAACTAGATTATTTTTACCCCAGTCAGAGATACGAGCCAAGTCAGACATTAGGTGTGCCATAGCCTCATCTCTTGCCTGTTGAAGTAACTGCTGAGATGGACGTTGTGGGAATCGAATGGAAAGGTGAAGGGTGGAGTCATCAGCGCATGAGTGGATAGGGTTAGATGTACAGCTTAGAAGGTCATTGATGAATAAAAGGAAGAGAGTTGGTGATAGGACAGAGCCCTGAGGAACACCACTTTTAATAGATCTAGGAGAAGAACGATAGCCGTCTAGAATGGCGGCTATAGAACGACCAGAAAGGAAGCTAGAGATGAAGGCACAGAAAGAAGGATAGAAACCGTAAGAGGGCAGTTTGGAAATTAAAGATTTATGCCAGACTCGATCGAAAGCCTTTGAGATGTCAAGTGCAATGGCAAAGCTTTCGCCAAAGTCCCGATAGGAGGATGACCAGGAGTCTGAAAGGTAGGTGAGAAGATCGCCTGTGGAGCGTCCCTGACGGAACCCATACTGACGATCAGAAAGAAGGTTGTGATAGGAAAGATGCTTTAAAATTTTTCTGTTAAGAATAGACTCAAAAACTTTTGAGATACAGGATGTTAAAGCAATTGGGCGATAGTTTGAGGGTTGGGAATGGTCACCCTTCTTTGGGACTGGCTGAATGAGAGCAAACTTCCAGCAAGAAAGAAAGGTAGAAGTTGACAGACAAAGGCGAAAGAGTTTGCCTAGGCAGGGTGTAAGCACAGAAGCACAGTTCTTGAGAACAACAGGAGGGACTCCATCAGGCCCATATGCCTTATTAGTACTGAGGCCAGGAATGGCAGAAAATACATCAGCTGAAGAAATTTTAATGATAGCCATGAGGAAGTCAGAAGGGGTAAGTGATGGAGGAACAGCACCGGAATCGTCTAAGGTGGAATTAGAGGAGAAAGTCTGAGCGAAGATATCTGCTTTATCAGTAGAAGAAATAGCTACAGAGCCATCAGAGTAGAAAAGAGGAGGGAAGGATGATGAGGTAAAGTTGTTAGAAAGGTTTTTGGCA
This sequence comes from Coenobita brevimanus, assembly GCF_032717465.1. Lineage (NCBI taxonomy): Eukaryota > Metazoa > Arthropoda > Malacostraca > Decapoda > Coenobitidae > Coenobita > Coenobita brevimanus. The sequence goes on along the minus strand of NC_137010.1, from coordinate 45,559,829 downwards.
AGGTGCCAGAAGAGCGGGAAGAGTTTGAGTTGGAGAGTTGAGAACATTTTGTACGGATGAAATTATTTTTAGCAGAGCGAAGAACAGACTTAGCACGATTCCGGGCAGAAATGTATAAAAGATGTGATTCAGGGGTGGGTTGGCTCTGGTACCTTTTATAAGCCCTCTCCTTGTTGCGGACAGCGTTAGAACAAACGTGATTAAACCAAGGCTTCCTTGCGTTAGTCAAAGGATATGAGAAAGGAATGTATGCTTCCATGCCCGAGAGAACAACCTCTGTAATGCACAAGGCACACCCAGAGGCTCATGGCCATGAAAGCAATAATCATTCCAGAGAAAATCAAAGAAGTACTGCCTGAGGGCCTCCCAATTCGCAGCTCCAAAGTGCCACAGACGACGTTTTTTTGGAGGGTCCACAGGCCGTACCAGAACGATAGGACAGGTTAAGGTGATAAGGTTATGATAGGAGGAGCCCAACGGAGAGAAAAGATTAACAGTGTAAGCAGAAGGATTAGTTGTAAGGAAGAGATCAAGTATGTTGGAGCTCTCTCCAAGGTGGTCAGGGATACGGGTAGGGTGCTGTACAAGCTGCTCTAGGTCATTAAGGATAGAAAAGGTGTAGGCTTGTTCACCAGGTGGATCAGTGAAAGGAGAGGAGAGCCAAAGGTGGTGGTGAACATTGAAATCTCCAAGAATTGAGATTTCAGAGAAAGGAGAGATGGATAGAATGTGTTCCATCGTAGAAGTAAGATAGTCAAAGAATTTTTGATAGTCAGTAGAATTAGGAGATAAGTAAACAGCACAGATATATTTAGTCAGAGAATGACAGGAAAGCCGAAGCCAGAGTGTAGAGAATTCAGAAGAATCGAGTTCAGGAACACGAGAGCAAGATAAGTTGTTGCGTATATATACACAACAGCCACTTTTGGCTTTGAAATGAGTATAGAGAAAGTAGGAGGATACAGAAAAGGGTTTGCTGTAAGTTGCCTCAGACAGCTGAGTCTCAGTTAGGAAAAGAAGGTGAGATTTAGAGAAGGAGAGGTGGTGCTCAACAAAGCGAAAGTTAGAGGAAAGGCCACGAATGTTGCAAAAATGAAGAAGAGAGTCAGACAGTGGTTCCAGGCACCTAGAGTCGTCACTGGGAGAGGGGCTGAAGGTGGGGGCATTTATGGTCCCCCCCCCCTGGGGACTCCGAGGCTATGTTTTTCGAAGCCATTTTTGAAAATTTTGAAAAGGAAGTGTGGTGTGTACTGTGCATGTAGTTTGGTGTTGATAGTTGGAGAAACTTGTATTGGAGAGCATGCTGGTCTACTCTCTGTGTTACTGAGACACTGAAAAAGTTCAGCAAAGGGGGATGGTCGGGACCTAGTCCCAAGGGCTGATGAAACGGGAGCTCCAGCTCTCCGTCATCAGCTTTCCATCTACCTTGGGAGTACTGCCCTGCTCGACTGGTTCTACAGTCTACTCCACTTATGGATGGATGGAGTTGTGAGGTATATGAGTGAGGGGGGAATGAGTTGGGGGGAGGGCAGTCAAATGGTGGGTGACAGAGCGACTTGGAGGCGCTTTGTCCGCGGCCACCCTTTGCGGGATTAGGGCGTCCGGCTATAAATAGATAGATAATTACTATTATTATTATTATTATTATTATTATTATTATTATTATTGTTATTATTATCATTATTATTAATAATAATAATAACAGTAGTAGTAGTAGTAGTTGTTGTTGTTGTTGTTCTTGTAACAGTATTATTATTATTATTATTATTATTTGTGGTGGGTGGGGGCGCTCACCATCCACTCACTTGATGTAGTGCTGCTCTCGGGTGTCTGCCCTTTCCTCTCCTCCATCCTTCTTTCCATCCATCCTCTTCTGTCTTTCTTTCCTTCATTCTTTCCTCTTTCTTCTGCCTGCGGGTGACTGTAAGTTACACTCTCTCTTGTGTCTTTCTTCCTTTCGTTCATTCTTCTTCCTTCTGCCTGTGGGTGACTCTACACTTAGTGACAAGCCAAATGGTTTCCTGTACACCAGGAAACCATTTACTACGCTGAGTGGTAACCATATAACCAAATTTTGGCTCCTGGTGGTTTAGTGGGTAATAAAGGTGCTCCAGTTGGATTGAGCCGGTGAAGGTTTATATCCAAGGGGAGGTTGGGATTTAGTGCTCCCGTAATGCCATTCAGGGATGAGTGAGGCTGGTCACTCTCATCTTAAATGCCAGGACCAACTTTCCTAGCCCCGGGCTCCTACGCTCCTCAGGGGGCAACGTAGGATTAGATGATGGATGGATGGATTTATTATTATTATTATTATTATTATTATTATTATTATAATTATTATTATTATTATTATTAGTAGTATCATTATTATCATTATATTATTGTTATCGTTGTTGTCGTTGTTGTTTTATTTGCTATTGTTATTACTGTTATTATTATTGTTAATATTCATATTTTTCTTATTATTTTTATCATTATTATTATTATTATTATTATTCAGCTGATATGATCAGCTGATCAGGTCAGGTGCGGGTATGGGAATGGGTCTATTATGATGTGGCAAGGGTAAACCAGCTCCGCTGTCGGGCCCTTCTGCTGATTGCACTGCACAGTTGACCCTCGTGCGGTGTGGTACGGTGAGGATCTGTCCCTTCTCCGCTTGGGGCTAAGATGCGAAAGAATGTATTTGAGAGGATGAGGAAACTGGGAGTGTGTCGTCCTGTCTCGGGTACCTCCCTGTCACGAATCAATTCGCGACATTTCCCTTTTGTGAGAAGCCACGAACTATTAGTGGAAAACTCACTGTGTATCGCTCAGCTAACCGTTTCTCCCTCCATTTCGGAGTATACTTTTCAAAACATTCGTCACTTTCAAAAGTGACCGATTTAATGCACGTCACTAAGTGCTCTACTGAGCGATACAATTGTTTCTTTATCGTTCGCCTCTGCTTGCCTAAACCGTTAGCCACGCCTTCTTCCGGTGGCTCGTGCGTCCTGCCTATACATTATTTGAATTCAGTCTAGTGTTTGCTGTGACGGAGACAGGACCTGTGCAGCAGTGCGAGAGGTCAGCTAGTACCCAAACTCCACTTACAGTTTCTCCAAGCTCCCACCTTTAGTTCTCCAGCTTTGGGTGATACACCGCATTCATTGACTAGTATTTCCTTTTTGTATTTTGTAGTCATAAGAGTTTAGTTAAGGTGTTTTTTCCTAGGCGTAAGTATTTAGCTTCTGTGTGAGTGAGTGCGTCTCATTTAATTTGATTTGAATTGTAACGTTAAATTTATTTTTTGTAATTAATAAATTTAACAGTTCTTTTTCTTGAGCTCAATGTAAAGTAAAATCTTGTTTCATTTCTCCATAATTAAGCTTAGTTTCCATACAGCTCCTAGCTTGCATAAACGTTTGCTTTCATAACTGGTACTTAGACCAGTCTTGTTGTATTAACTTAAAATCCGTTGTGCCAGATAGGAGTTAAAGCATCAGCAAGAGCCTGATATTATTATTAGTATTAGTTATTTATTGTCAGGGGTGAAGTAACTTTCTCCAGAGGCTAACAGTACAGTAAGTCAGCAATTGTGAGTAATTAGTCTCTGCTGTGTACTGTTGAGAAAGTTTTTGAATTCTCGTTCTTAGAGAATCGTTGCACGATTTAGCAAGACAATCATTGTCCCTGCTCTTCAGTATTATTGAATATTATTATCAATTTAAATAACATTTAACCATTTATTTCAAAATTACCGTGATAATATAAAAACCCTGTGACACTCCCTTTCCTTGGGGGAAGCTGCCTAGGTATATAGATATTGATAGATTATTATTATTATTATTATTATTAATAAAGAGTTACAGGCAATCCCATATTACTCTCCCCGTGTCTGAGTGTAGGGGGGATGGCACACTAGGCTGCTTTATGCAAAAGAGAAAGAACTGAAGGCTTAAGGCCTGAGAATTTCTTCTTTCCAAATAATACTGAATGAATATGGAAGCCAAACTCGATTTTTTATTCACTTCGCCGTGTCTGGCCACACTGCATTAATAAGTGTGGAGGCGATTGGCAGTGATAAAGACAGAGTGAGGATGACAGCCCCTGAGATTACGAGTACCCGATGAGGCTTGTATTTGAGACTTGGAGAGGAAAGGGATGAGAGGACTGCTCCTTGCAGAGGATACTCATTCCAGATATTTATGGCGACAGTGACGAGTTGCTCTTCCCTCAGCGGCGTTATGTGAACAATAAACACCATCAGTCCCTTCAACTTAGCCCGCCCCGTCCCGACGACGTATGGGTACGTCACCACGATTTGCATTTGCCAGTCCCGGCGACGTACCAGTACGTCGTGCAATTGCAATGTGCATAATTTCGACAATTTTCAAATTTCGCGCTTGATTTGTGGTACGTACCCTCGCCTGACCTTCCCCTACCTGCCACCAGGCGGGGACACTCGGCGACCCCGCGCGACCCGCGCTAGCCCGCCACTCGTCCACTCACCTGGTAGCCACGGTCCTGCTCAGACATGGCTAAGAGAGGTCTCTCAGAGAGCGAAATTCAAGTCGCCCTGGACACCTTTACCGGCGACAGTGATTCCCCACTGGATGACGAGGAGATGGACAAAGATTATGTGCAGCCAGATGAGGAAGAAACCACCAGCAGTGACGAGGAAGTTCCGTCACCAAGGAAACGGCAGTACGTGACTTACCGTGCTGCTAGAGAGGGGCAGGAGGCAAAGAAGGCACGTGGTATGTCATATCCCTATCCCCAGCGTGCCTTGGAAGCCGAATTCGAGGTCGAGGACGAGGACGAGGACGAGGACGGAGACGTGGGACGTGCTGCCACGTGGTATGGGCGGGAGGTGATTACGCATCGTGGCCCAGAGCGCACACCACGTCGTCTAAGCAGGTATGGGCCAAGCATTCTGTTTGGGGCGGTAGGAAGTGTAGTGGAGGGAGTGGGGAGTGAAATGGACATTCCTGGGATTAGGGAAAGTGAGAGTGAGGTGGGTGAGTCATTGCTCTCCCTACGCAGTGTGAGGCGGCAGAGTGGATCACGTGGGCCAGTGCGGGTGCGTTCCTTATCACGTGGGGTTGTGAGGGAGGGGGAAGGTGGGGAGGAACCACTCCAAAGCACGTCTTATGCTCCCCAATATCCCCTAACACGTGGTCGAGCAAGGTTGCGTGAGAGAGCACGTGGTGTGGTAATGGAGGGGAAGGTGGGGAGGAACCACTCCCCAGCACGTCTTCTGCTCCCCAATATCAAACTATTTCATCCCCACAGCCCCCTAATGTTCCTCAAGGCCGTAAGGGTAAGGGAAAGGGAAAGGGTAAAGGCAGAGGGAAGAGGAGTGACAGTGGGGAAGCCCTCCGTACTCCTTCTCCCCAACCTCCCCAACCAGGATCTCCTCCCCACCCAGACGAAGGCGGTGATGGGGACGAGGGATTTGTGTCGTGGGATTGGGAGGATGGGAGTGATTTTTCTCCCCTCATTCACCCCTTCACTGAGCATGGGCGATCTGGCTGCATTGCACCAGGTATTCACTGCAATTCAAGCAGGTTGGATTTTTTCCACCTTTTTTCAGTGAGGCCTTCGTTGATCAGATCGTGCTTCAAACAAACCTGTTTGCAAGCGGCCAGCGGCTAGAAAGTGAAAGATTGGGAACAAGGAGTAGGCATTCAATGATTTATGATTACCCTGTCTCCATTCCAGAAATGTTCTTATTTTTTGCCCTTGTCCTTTTGATGGGTATAATAAGAAAAATAGAATTCCTGCTTACTGGACTAGGGACCCTGTTATGTTTACCCCCATATTTGGTCAAGTGATGAGCCGTAATCGGTTTCAACAAATTCTGAGTCGCCTCCATTTTTATGATGCTAATGACCCTGCAAATACAAACAACACGGACAAAATGAGGCGAATTAGGCTGGTCTTTGATCACCTCAGGCAAACCTTTCGATCCTCATTCTATCCCTATAGAGATCTCGTCATAGACGAGAGTCTCGTGTTGTGGAGAGGCAATATTTCATTCAGACAGTATATACCCAGCAAAAGGCACCGTTTTGGGTTCAAGATCTTTGTTATGTGTGACTGTAGGACTGGATACGTGCAAGACATAGTCTTGTACACCGGTGCACAGACAGACATAATAGAAGATCGAAGTATAGGACTTTCTGGAGCAGTGGTAAAGACGATGATACAAGACTACCTTCATCGTGGTCACGTTCTCTACCTCGACAACTGGTACACTAGCCCTCTTCTCGCTCGTTATCTTCACAGACATGAAACGGGAGTATGTGGAACCGTAAAGGTGAACCGGCGTCACATGGTCAAGGTAGGGCGGAAACTTGCAAGGAGTGAGGTTGTCTTCTTCAAAGCAAACAACATCCTTGCAACAATGTGGAACCACAACAGAGAAGTAAGCCTCTTGTCCACGGTTCACCGCCCCTTGATGCACCGTACTGATTCTGTTGATTACCATAGCGAGAGCAGGCGTCGTGTTTGGAAACCTGAATGTGTCATGGACTATAATATAAACATGCGCCTCGTGGACCAGTCAGACTCCATGATATCGACGGTAGAGTGTGCCAGGACCACGATGAAGTGGTATAAGAAACTGTTCTTTCACTTGCTAGATATCACTGCTCTGAATTGCCACCACCTTCACGCCATGACCACAGGAGTTCAGGAAACCTTTGAAGGGTTTGTGAGGGAGCTCACACGAGAAATCTTTGCAAAATATGCGGTTGAAAGGCCCCAACAGCGCCCCCGCACTGCCCCTATTACCCACACTCCCCAGAGAATATCCGCCCGCCATTTCCCCACTCCTATCCCGCCCCAGCCCAACAGACCTAGGCCCCAGCGCAGGTGTCACGTGTGCAGTAATTCCCAGGTGCGACTCACGACACAGAGGAAGGACACCCGCTATGAGTGCGTGCATTGTGACGTGGGTCTGTGTATTCACCCATGTTTTAGTGAATACCACACGTTGCTGCAATTTTAGCATGGTGTGATTGCGAAAGGACGCAGAAATTATGATGTAAATGCGACAGACAGACGCTCTGTGAAAAAATCAGTCATGTGGATCGCCAAATATTAGTATAAAGTGCCTACGGGTAGAACATAAGTGCAAACATTGGGTGTAAGTATATAAATCTGCCCTAAGTTGAAACTTACATAGAGAGGGTTGTTTGATGCGATATTCTGTCGCTCAGTGCAATAAATACGACCCCTTATTATATATTTTCTATTATGTGACATTCTTAGTGGTATAATATAAGTTCAAATTATTGTATATGATGATGTATTTCCTAAGTCAAATATTCATAGCGTGTCTATAAAGATAAGATTTCCTGACGCCTACTCGAATGAATAAGGCACGTATTAGTCAAAATAAAAGTCAGCAAGTGATAAAGTGAATAATTAGTATATAAGTGTGTGCGTGAATTAGTATATAAGTGTGTGAGTATTATGTATGACGTAACATTCCTTGCGAGGGTATTTTCAGGCGATATTCTCACGCTCACTTGAATAAATAATGGCAGTAAGTATGTACAGTGCATTGGAGGGGTGTAAACGTGTGTAATGTAAGTGGGAAAATATAATTGGAGTGAATAAATAAAGTAGATGATGAAACACGAGTGTTTGAGATCGTGGTTGCTACGTGAATAGGCGCTAGCATATCGCTAAATGCCCTCGTAATGAATGAAAATAATTGAAAACCTTCACAGTGGTGGGGGAAAGGTTCTATGTAAATGGGAAAATAATTAGAAAGTGATAAAACAAATTGGTATGTTGAAATACGAGACATAGCGAGTGCGCTTACTAAGCTGATGTGCGCTAAACTTATGCTGCATGTCATCAAAATGAATGAAAACATCTGAAAACACTTACAAACAGTTGTAATTAGTAAATTGTCATTGAAACAGAAGTATACAAGTAGAAAAAATGATCGGTAGACTCATAACAGAAAATTAGCAGATAGCATGTTACGACTCGGACCTAACTCGCTATGCTCGCGCGATGGTACAATGCTTATTTTTCCTATATATGTGTCTGAAATCCATTATATTGTTACTGTTATTGTTTATTAGTACAAATTCAATAAATGTAGAGGTGTTGTGTGTTGTTTGTCCCATTACTCCTTACCACAGAAAACGTTTACGCATATCCAGCCCATTACAGAATACGATACCTGCGGGGGGAAACCGCACCTGTATAGACCACTTATAGACTGCAGAGACAACTTTCTTCAAGATTTTCCATAGTTTCTCGACCTAAGCGGAAGTTTCATAAGAAAAAAAATTTTTCCAAAAAGGCTCGGGACTGGGGGATGTCATAGGTGCGGAAAGGCTCGGGACGTGACGGGTTAGTCTCCTATGGGCCGCATCCCGTTGAACCGCCTGACCCCACTAGACCACCATGCGTTCATCTGCTAGTAATGTGATATCACCCACCATGGTATGTGGTTTTCTGTGTTAGAGGAAGCAATTTGGCTGCCACTCATTTATTGCCATCGAAAATTAGAACTATATAATTTGAGAGGATGGTGAGTGTTGCACCGTTTCCTTTACAATAATGATAATTGTAATAATAATAATAATAATAATAATAATAATGATGATGATGATGATGGTAATTATAATAATAATAATAATAATAATAATAATAATAATAATGACCATGATGTGCAGTTTCTTCCTGTGTATTCAGAAAAATAATAATGGAAACAGCATACGCCATCCTGCGATATGTATGCCGATTCCACTGAAATGCATGTGTACACTTGCCCCTTTTGCTGATTTTTTTTTTTTTTTGGGGGGGAGGGGAGGGGGGCTGCTTCCCCAAGAATCACTGGGAGGGTCATTCTCCCCATATATCGCATTACAGATAAGAGTCCATTGTACACCATGAACTAAGATATCGAAGTCACATCTGTACTCCGTACACAGATTCATAGAATTTTTAATTTCCTAAGGGAGGCTGACTCCTTAAAAAATCATGGATGGAAAATTGTATATAATAGAAGACCTTTCCAGTAACCAAACGGACTCACTTGGGAAATGTCATTCAAATTTTTCCCTATTTCTGGCCATTTATATTACTGGGAGGGAGACTGACCCGTCTAAGAATCATTTTGGTGATCATGCTTCGCAAATATTACATTATGGATGAGAGTCTATTGTACAACATACACTAACAAGTCGAAGCCATAGATGCCCTCCTTTCACTATTTCAGAGTTCGTAGTTTGGTGGGGAGGGTGATCCCCATAAAAATAATGACTGGAATACTGGATGTAGTGGAAAACCTGCTGCGTAAGAAGACGAACTCACCTAGAATGTTGCATTGAGATCTTTCTCCTATTTCCGATTTTTTTTTTTTTTTTTTTTTTGTAGCGGTTAACCACCCCATGAATCATGGGGGGGGGGGGAAGTCACGCTCCCTTAATATCGATGTACAGTTTCTTCTTGTGAATTCAGAGGAAAAAATGGAAACTGCATACCTAATCCTGTAACATGTATGACAAAATCGTTGAAATCCATCTGCTCACTTTCCCGTACTTCTGATCTTTTTTATTTTTGACAGGAGGCTGACCCCCCAGGAATCACTGGGGTTCACACTTTCCAAATATCGCATTACGGATGAGAACCCATCGCACAACTTGTAGGCTACTAATATATCAAAGCCATATGTCCTCTCTTCACTTTTCCTGGGAATTTTTAATTAGGTGAAAGGGGGCTGACCCCCATAGAAGTCAAGGATGAAAATCTGTATATAATGGAAGACTATTGGATGAACCAGACAAATTCGCTTGTAATGTTCCTTTCTAATATTGTCCCCATTTCTGATCGTTTTTATTTTTGGGAGGGGGAGGTCTGAAACAATGAGGGTGAGGTCACGCTCCTCAAATGTCGCATTATGGATGAGAGTCCTTTGGACATCATGTACTAAGATATCAAAGTCATGTCTACCCTCCATTCACTTTGATAATTATATATTTGGATAGGGGAGGCTGAAACGCCATAAAAATCGTGGTTAGGAAACTGTCTAGTGTGAAAAACTTTTCCTGAACCCGACGAACTCAGCTGGGATGTTTCATTCAAATCCATTAAATAGCCTAGGAGGAGTCAAAGCGCGCATGCGCACACACGCGCGCGCATACACACACACACACACACACACACACACACACACACACACACACACACACACACACACACACACACACACACACACACACACACACACAGCCTGAGTATAGACCAACTGTATAGGGAGGGTTGCTGAAAATGATACCATCGTACTTCGCTGGATTGATAAAAATAATAAGAACACATAGGTAATGCTACGCTGTTGCAACCATTCAACTGACCAAGCACATACCCCCCACCTCCCTGCACACCTAACCAAGCACATAACGGCACTCACCCCCTTAATCATTCCTTTTAAAGGTGTGCGTAAGGAGAACGTCTTGAGGACACATGACCTGGGCCTTTCAGACTACTTGCACAGGTTGCATCGAAATCTTTTTTTTTTTTTTTTACCTATCATTATTTTCATAAAACTACTTAAGACACAGCATTCAACCAATCAAAAGGCACCAGGTCACCATAAGACACAAAACCATGTGAAATTTCATGACTCTAGTGAATACTTTCTGAGTTCTGGCCTAGACGCGAAATCTTTATGCCAGGCCAACCGCTCTGCCGCCCAACTCAACCGACAGACACCTATTGATCCCAGTAATAAAAACACCTTCCTCTGACTTTATGAGGTGACGGGCAATAATAATAATAATAATAATAATAATAATAATAATAATAAGTACATTATCATCTTGTCTGTGTCTTTTAAGTGTGGTGCATGGGATCATCACAGGGATATTTAAAGTAATAAACCAGTAACAGTAAAACATTTATTCGTATACATGTACAAACGAGATCAGAATAATATCAGTTATCAGATCTGCCTTAGCTTGTGATCATTACTCGCTAAACATTCATTCTTGCGTCAGTAGATTTCATCGTAAATAAGACATCCTGTTGTCTTTAATAATGCACTGAAGAACGGCTGAAATGCGTGAAGTGTGTATAATGTTTCTTGAAAATAATGTGTACAGGGTGGTAAAAAAAAAAAAAAAAATGTGTGCCTTAGGAAAACGGGAGATGTGGCGGTGTGAGGTGAGACTGAGATGTGTGTGTGTGAGGTGTGGCAGTTTGTGATGTAGTTGAGTATGTTGTGATAGTGTCCGGTATTACAGTATGCGGTGCTGCAGTGTGGGTTACGGTAAAGTTTGATGTGGCAGAGCGTGAAGTGGTAGTGGGTGATTTGGTAGTGTATGTTGTGGGAGAGTGCGGTGTGGTAGTGTTTGGTATGACAGTGTATTGTGTGAGTGGG
>NC_137010.1:45340940-45545940 GCF_032717465.1 Coenobita brevimanus | reverse complement strand
TACTGTACAAACTCAACGTTAGTAATACGAGTACAATATTTGATGTACACACAGCAAAAAAACTATCGTTACAGGGGGGTCCGATGTGTTTGATACTGAACAACCTGGCTGTCTTGCTAGCGCTGGTAAGCCTGACAGTGGGTGAGTTGCCAAATAGGACGAGGTAGAAATATGCATGGGAGAAGCAATGGATATAGCTTATAATAAATATGCAACAAACACACGCAGGAATACCAATGGAGGAGGCTGTTATCAAAAACCTTCATTTGTGTGTCATTTTATATCGCGCAGAAGGTGTAACGATAGTTTTTTTGTTGTGTGTACAGTAGCCTGAATAAAATACCAAATTGCGTCCATGGCAGCGAAAGAGTTAAAACTGTGTTTATTGTGAGACTACAGCAACTTCGGCCCGGCTTGGACCCCCCTCGAGAATACGTGGATGTAATATCTTCCATCTGAGTAATTAACGGCACTGAAAAATTCAAGGCCTAGAGGAAGAATGATGTATATAGAATATACAGATGATCCGTAAACTGAGATTCATTATATCGTTACAGCCTTGGTTTGACAGTGGTAGTGATAATGGTGTTGGTGTTGCTGGTGGCAGTGGTACTGTTGGCGTTGATGATGGTCGTGTTGATGACAGTGGTGCTAATGATAATGGTAGCGATGATAGTGATGGTAATGGTGGTGATGATAGTGGTAATCATACTAGTGATGATGATAAAAATGGTAAAGTGATGAATGATGACAGTGCTGGTGATGATAGTGGTTTTTATGACGCTGATATGAATGATGGTGTTGGTGATGAATGCGTGACAGATGAATGTGACTCTGTTACATAGTAAAATTTCATTGATGCGTTGAAAAATAATTATGCAGTAAAAGAATGCTTGAAGTGTTTGGAGGAATATTCTGATTGTTTCAATACTATACAGATATATTTTGAAGTACTGTACATAATATATACAAAAATACTGCCAGGCTATCATGTAGCTAAACTATTCTTTAGTATAATAGTCCTTGATATCCGTCATGTGGTAAATATTAGAAAATTTATAATTGGTATTCTCATTTTTAAAAACATTATAACTAAGATTTGACTTATACAATGGTTATCACACTCCCACTTGCCACTGTTATGAATGAGATGAGTATGATCCACAAGCAAGTATAATTATATAAAATGTATAACTACGGTAAGAGTTGCCAGTTATAATGGACCACACTACCATACACTCAAAGCGAATTTGCTACATTATTTGTTCCTTGGATATTCCTTAAACATTCTCTCAAGATGGTTTGGAGGTTATTACCAGAACATAAATTTTTACACACACACACACACACACACACACACACACATATATATATATACTGTATATATATATATATATATATATATATATATATATATATATATATATATATATATATATATATATATATAATCTTATTTCACTTTTTAGCATTATACATATAAACTATTTACTACTCATTGTCAAGGAAAGTTTGAAAGGTTTATACAAGATTACTAAAAAATATTTTCATTGGGAACTATGATACTTTTCAGCATCATCAATCTACTGTCTCTACATTGATTCGTCCGCCAGCATCCTCCGAGCATCACCCCCAGTGCTCCTGGTTGATGGAGGTGCTGGGGAGGCTCAATATTCATCAATATCAACAGCAACATCATCATTTTCCCTGTCATATTCCCAGTATTATAAATGGTTTGGAAAGGTAGGGCATGCTAAAAAAAAAAAATTCTGATGACAATTTCCGAAGCCCCTAACAAAGACAAAACGTGGTTGGTGTCACCATAACGTATCTGGCAGTACTGTGTTATGTGGGATGCGGGCTATTCACTCAAGCCTTCCTATGAATTCATCCTCTCAGCCTCATGGGAAGGGTTATCTGTTTTGTTCTGGTTAAAGTCAAACGACTGGACTCACCAACGGAAATACTCCCGAGGTCTGAGGATTATGCCTTATGTATGTACGTGTGTGTGTGTGTGTGTGTGTGTGTGTGTGTGTGTGTGTGTGTGTGTGTGTGTGTGTGTGTGTGTGTGTGTGTGTTCTTTAGCTCCTTCTATGTGATATTCAGACTTCGATACTTTTGTGTCACCATCAGCAGACGATTTTATTCAGCACATAGAAGCCTTTTGGTGTCATTGAAGTACAGCCTCTATAAACCGTTCACAGCTTTGGCATGGCATTCTAATTACCCACTAGATTTGGCGCAGAGAAACCCCACGAAGCCGAAGAGTATAATTTGGTCACAAGGTTGGCGGTCACAGTGTGGGGTCGGATTCACGAACTTCCCACTAAATCCCTGTCCTGACTCTGATTGGTTCTCTCAGAAAAGATAAGAAAATGACAGTACGAGTATATGAATGGTATTTTTAGGGGAGGAGTCTAAATTACTTGTCTGACAGATATTTTTTAACTTTTGAATTACTATGTACTGTATGTTTGTATTTGTTCATGGAAGTAAACTACCCGTCCATATACCTACTGATCTGTTGTCATACTTGCAAAAATAAATCCTTGTTAGGGGAGTCAACTGATCATTATCCTACTCCTGGTTTTTGTATCATTCATGGTCATATATATTTTTTCTAGTTTGCCATCCATACAGTGGATTCTGTTCTCCTCACTTAACCCTGTGGCCATGACGACAATTGTAATTATATTCTCGCTACCGCCAGGCGAGTTCATTCAATTTTGAATTGATCTCTTTGCCATAGCCCATAAGATTTAAGAAAGGGCTCAGCTACCTCTATGACGATGGTAAAAAAAAAAAAAAAAAAAAAAAAAAATATATATAATGTTGATTACGTCAGACAATTTCATGCAGTTCAGGAGTGGCCACTGGTTGTTTACGATTTAAGGAGGCTTCCAGCACCTCTTCCTCATCAGTATATTTAAGTATGTGGTGTACTGTTATAATCTTGTATGTTATTATGGAATATGTTGATATGAAAGAAATACACAACATATTTAACGCGAGAGAATAGTACTTACCTGTGTTACTGTAAATGTATCGTTAGGAAGAGATGCCAGAATGTCTCCGAAGCCAGCACCCCTTCCTCACCGGGTTATTTCTGTATCTGGTATGTTAGTATACCTTTGTATGTTGTCTATGCAATCAATTTCAATAAAAAATAAATATAAATGGTATACCTTAGAACAACAGTAAGATGCACTAGGTTAAAAATAATTCTCTAAGGAAGAGGTGCTAGAATGCCTCCTAAGTCAGCAACTTGCCCTTATTAGTTGCTTTCTTCTTTTGTTTATGGAGCACATGTCGATATATATATATATATATATATATATATATATATATATATATATATATATATATATATATATATATATATGAAATAAAAAAATGCAAAATACAAGCAACTCGCTAAAGAAGAGGTAATTGAAAGTCTCCCAAGACAACGAGAATATTGGCCTTGATATTAAGCTGTATATATACAATACTGGGCCGTCTTCCTGGTGGCTTTGGTATTTAGCAACATCTCTTCCTCAGAGCCTTGTTTTGCATATCGTTTCTTCATATCAGCTTGTATGCAAACTATGTCGATGTTAAACTAATAAAATCTAGAAACACAACATTTGCCAGCAATAACATGACAGTTTCGAAAGTTTGCTTCTTATATGTAAATACATATTTGCTTATACTTGCGACTCAAAAAAAAAGAAAAAAAGAAAAAAAGCTAAAAGGCACAATCCAATCGAACTCTCCCCGTCCCTTGACCGCGGTCCAACCTGAATAAAACAAGTGTCTGTATTGGAATGGTTGTTTTGGCGTCTGGTGTTTCCACCCCTGCACTGGGGTTCCACGCACATCCCTCTACTTTTTTTTTTTTTTTCCAAACTAATTTAAAAGGCCTAATCAGAAAAACATGGGTACCAGGCCTAGTGTGTACATTCAATTGGTTTATGGCCAATCAGCCTTGATTTAAAGCCATGAGGCTGTGCCACCGAACATTAACATCACCAATTAAAAAGAAAAAAAAATCCTTTGGGAAATGTGACAGAACAGGCTGCAATAACCTCGAACACTTAACCTTTCAAGTACAATGATGTATTGTTAATTTTAATCTGGCATTCATCAGACAATATTATTTAACACGGGAGTAGCCTAGCCTCGTGTATGGGTACAAGTGCAGTGTACAGAAATAAAGTAGTGAGGAAGATTACGCCAGGGAGTCTCCGAAGACTACGACATTACAAGCCATTGGTACAGCCTCAGTGACAGTTGAGACTCGACCTATAACTCTGACTTAAGCTTTTCAGCCTTGGAACTTAAGTTTGTGTAATATTCTTGCTCTCTCCTAATGATTTCACTCGATTTAAAAAAGACTACCGTAAGTGAAAGAGTTAGATATAACATGTTATTAAACCCTTCAGTACGAAAGTGTCACTCAAGTCGAATAAAATCGTCTGTAGATAGCAAGAACTTGGTGAAAAAAGCACGTCACCATAGCGAAGGGGCTGAAGGATTTCACCACGAACCAAGATCAGCTACTGGTGGCTTCAAGCTGCTACTGTACGAGTGGATTGCACGAACAACAGTGTCATGGTGAAGGTTTGCATTTGTATGTAGTAAAGCTTCAGACTGAACACTGGGTCACAGGCGCTGGTTTGCTGTGAATCCCTGGCCACAATTTTCCTTCAGCCAGTGGTGGGGGTAAAGAAGGAGCAGGTACGGTGATTCGCCAGTGTCAAATGAGATAAGCGTGACAATCTTGTGTGTCCTTAAACTATTTGTGACTTTATTTACATGGCACTTACCTTACTAATGAGTTGTATAGCATTATTATTATTATTATTATTATTTACATAGATATAGACATCTATATACAGGTTGATAAGGAACTTTGTATTTACATATACAATTAAATTCTATATATAAATAGGATACATTTAGCATATTATTAGCCACTTCGCTCATACGGCCTCAATAATATTATTGAAACACCAGACATTTTCATTCAGCAGAGCAAAACCTTAGGAGTTAGAGGAGTAACTAAGACAGTTTTTAATCCTTTTCCTGCCAGGCATTGACTTTTTTCTGAATAAATGCGTCTTGCAATAGCTTGAGTAAAACCCCACGTATGTTCTTTGTCCGAAAAAAGTAAACATCTACATTATACAATGACTTTTTTTTTTTTTTTTTGCTACCTCCAGGCGATTTTAAACAGTTTGGGAAAGACCCATGGTATTAAAAGACTTGATGAAGGCATGATCTAACACCTCTCGTTCGAGAAATGTCTCCAAAGCTGAATAAAGTCGAGAGGAAGTAGCAAGACTGAATAAAATATGATGTGATGTCAGTAAAAGGATGCAGTGGTGGCGCATACTTAACGGTGACGCCTGGTGGTCTGTTGGTACAAGGCCGCCACTCGCCGTCAAAGTTCTGTGCTTGCAGCTTCTGTGTGAATCCCGTGGAAGCATGTTTTTTTTTTTTTCTTTCATGTAGCGGCATCAAGGGAGAGGGATGGTCACCTACCCATACTGTTCTTCAACAAGATGACGGCCTTTTACATTCATTGCTCCACTGCCAAAAAATCTTCATTTAAATTAGGAGATATTTTGGAACTGGAAGGGTTAGATATTTTTTCTTTCACCCCTTCGCTACTAAAACACATTCCCAAGCCAGTGATTATCATTGACTGATGACAAAATTAAAAATAAACTTGCCCTTATCGTACTAGAAAGGTGAAATGATCGATAGTGCAGTACCCAGCCTTGTACCATTAAACCTCAGGCATGATAATCTGAGACTGGTTGATACATATATATATATATATATATATATATATATATATATATATATATATATATATATATATATATATATATATATATATATACCAGTAAAGTTCGGTTCATGAGCGTATAACGAGCAAGCGAGCGTTTATACATATGCTTATCATCATACTGTAATTTCATCATGTTATAAACATTCAACATGGCATGTATTTTCGACAACACATAAGTATTCATGGCGCTGGATGAGCATATAGCGAGGCGCCGTATCATTTGTCACACGTGCAATGTTCAGTTCTCTTCTCTCTACTTGTCATGTCAATAAACTGCGTCGGTAAATAACTTTGCTATTGACTGAATGATAAAACCCAGAAAGTGGGCGATTACCCTTGCTGATTTCACCCCTAAACATAGAAAAATGTTCATGTAAAGTTATGAGCGTAATATCCGATACTTAATTGTTAGAATTCATGCAAGAAAGCAGTGTTACAACAGGATTTTTTTTTTTTTAATCGATTTTATGGTGGAGCATGTCAACTGAAGTTCTCGGTAT
The DNA here is from genome assembly GCF_032717465.1 of Coenobita brevimanus. Classification (NCBI taxonomy): domain Eukaryota; kingdom Metazoa; phylum Arthropoda; class Malacostraca; order Decapoda; family Coenobitidae; genus Coenobita; species Coenobita brevimanus. Next base: position 45,539,601 of record NC_137010.1, on the reverse strand, counting down.
ATTCTCTTAGAAAGCCGGGATTCCAAGGGGTTTTTTGGTCTCATGAGTAAATATATAGCTAAAAACAAAATTTATTGAACGGATCTACTACCTGCTGAAAGAATCTCTACTCTATCTCACATAATAGAAAAGCTATCAATCTCTTAATACCACCACGGTCGGGCCATGTCATGTCGGGCCAGGCCGGTTGTTTTGGGCCACTCATTTCTCAGCTGAACGTAAACATCACACATTACGCTTGCTCGGTTCGCTCGCTGCGCTCACTTGGTTGTAATAATTATTCTTTGCAGCTGATCTGTAACATTTGCCGGTGAATAATCATATTAATTATAGTAATACTAATACTGATACTAATATTAATAATAATAGTAATAACTTTTATTGGTGGTAGGTGGAGGCGCTCAACATCCACTCACTCTCGGGTGTCTGTCCTTTCCTTTCATCCTTCCTTCTTTCTTTCCTTCCGCTTCTGTCGTTCTTCATTGTTTCCTCGTCATTCTGCCTACGGGTGACTTTACATTCCCTCTTCTATCTGTCTTTCTTTCATTCTTTCCTCTTCCTTCTGCCTATGGGTGACTCTACTCTGAGTGAAAGGCCAAATGGTTTCCTGTAAACCAGAAAACCATTTACTACGCCGGGTGGTAACCATATAACCAAATTATGGCGCCTGGTGGTTTAGTGGCTAATTACTGCACTCCAATCGGATTAAGCCGGTGAAGGTTTATATCCAAGGGATGATTGGAGTTTATTGCTCACGTAATGCCACTCCGGGATGAGTGAGACTGGTCACTCTCATCTTAAATGTCAGGACCAATTTGCCTAGCCCCGGGCTCCTACGCTCCTCATGGGGCAACGTAGGATTGGATGATGGTTGGATTGATAACTCTTCTTCTTCTTCTTCTTATTATTATTATTATTATTAGAACTCTCCTCCTCCTCCTCGTCATCATCATCATCATCTCAACCATTATCCTTACTCTCAGAAGCTTATTCTGATCAGGCTGAGTGCGTCTAGCACATCTCCCTTGTAACTTATTTTGACACTACACACTGATAGTTTCTTCTTTGTTGTGCATATCATTTGTACTCGTTCACTCCCATTGAATATTTCTGCTACAATCACAGGGGCTGCCAAATATAGTGCTTGTTCTTAACTATGTCACTCCCTTTCTCCATCACTCATTCACAATCACTGTACATTCTTGAACAATAGGGTTCAGGCCTAACAGAAGGAGTGCTAGTAAACCGAAATTTGTAAACTAGGAGGCATCCCCTCGAGCGGGATTTCAGGCAAGGTGGGACCCCCGAGGGCTACTCCCCACCGGGGTGGTTGCCACCAAGTTTCCCACCCAAAAATGTTAGGCACGGCCTTTTTTCTTTCTTCCTTAAAAACAAACAAACAAAAGGAGCACGAATTTTTGCTCTACTGGCGTCAAGTTATAAGCATGGTGGGTCCCCTGGGGCTCAGCGTCCATGGGGGGGGGGGGTCTCGGGCAAAGTTGTTATGCACGGACAAATTTTGGACCGAAGAACATGACATTTTGCATGTTGATGGATATTCACCCTGGCAAAGTTTTGGGAAGGATGCAACCTCGGAGAGGCGCCCCTCAAGGGCGAGAAGGCGGCCTCCGTGGGTCCCGGCAAAGTCATTATGCACAGTCATAATTTTTAACTTATGAACACGAAATTTTGCATATTGGTAGACGATTACCTCTGCCACATTCTATGTAGGGTGGAAGCCCCGGTGGCCACTCTCCACTGGTCGAGGGAGATGGGGGGGTGGGGGGGATTGCGGCCCTTAGAGAGACAATGCTAATTAATTTTAAACCAATGAACATTAAAATTTTGCACAATGGTAGAGGTTTGCTGGGGTCACGTTTTAGGCAGGATGAGACCTCCCCAAAGGCCTCCTCTAGGGATCCTGGCCAGTGCCTTCAGGCGTGGTCATTTTTTTAACCTACAGAACACGAAATGTTGCATACTGGAAGACGTTCACCCCCGGCACGTTTTAGGCAGGGTGGAACCCCCGGGGGTTGGGGGACTGCTCTCAGGAGGCAGAACGCCATAGTTTTATGTAGGAACACGACATTTTGCACAACAGTAGACCTTCACTCGGACCAGAGTTTTAGAAAGGTTGTTCCACCGGGGTCTGCCCCTCAACCTCGCCCGTAAAGAAAGTTTTCTTTCTCCTTACAATATTGCAGTGGTGGGTGCAGGTATGAAAGGTGTTTTGTCTTGTCCATTTTATTCATACTACTACCAGACGATTTTATGCAACTTAGAAAACATCTCTCGGCGTGAAGCGTTTAACCACCGCCATCTGATGATGTGTTTTAGATTTTATTCTTGTTTGAACTAGACAAGTTTTTTCACCTTAGGAGACATTTTTCAAACCTGAGGGGTTAGACATACCTATCATTAGCCATTTTTGCTACTTGGGTGCTCTTCTGCGCAGAATATAATTATGTGAAGGTAGTTACAATAAAATAAAACATAAGTTATCAGATTGACAGTATAAATAGGGAAATGGCATGCGTACAATGGAATATCAACCCTGAGTATGCAAATATAAGTTGCTAAGGATTAGGTGTTCATCCTTTCTACCCCAAGCTGTGGTTTTAACTGTATTCCTGCTGCTTCTTGACTATTTAATTCAGAGATAAGACAAGCTTTGATCTGAGGTGGGGTGAGGGGTAGATACAACCTTTATCAACATTGTCACTTCCATTGTGCTTGCCGATCCTGAATGCAATCGCCTGGCAGCTGCAGGAATAAAGTAAAATTAACGTCAGACGCTCCCTCACCACTTTCGGTTCCCCGTGTTCTCATTAACCCCTTTAGTACGATGGCGTTTCTGTTTCATTCGTGCTTCCACCCAACGATTTACTGATCATGGGGGAAGCCTGTCGTAGAGAAAGGGTTAGATACAATTGCATTAACTCCTTCACTTCCAGGGCCTGACAGTCTGAATACACTCGTCCGACGGTAGCACTTATCAAACAAAAAATATATTCCAGCAATAAAGGAATTCAGTGCAATTAACCACTCCTGTCTGCATCCACTTCATCAGTAACAATATAAAACTAATCTATATGAACAACTTGCTTCTGTTTTTTAGGTCCGATGACTTATTTTAAAGCCTAGGTAAAACATATGGTACAAAACAGGTCTAGCCTAACCTACCCTATACTAACGTAACTTATGTAATCTATTCTAACTAAATTAAGCCAAGCCTAAACAATGCTAGACGAGCCATACTTAGCCTCATTATTAAGCTCTGCAAATGCATTTATTAATATTCAGCCAAATTATCCTTCATATCTTTCCGCTTCGTTTAACATTAGCCTTCTCGTGATCGGGACAACTCTAGTATTCCACTCTAGTTAATGCCAGACCATTTATTTCAGCTGAGAGTGAGTGTGGGTGCATGACATTTTTAGTACTATCACCGTTAACCTTCGAGAGAACTCTAGTTTACATTCCAACCAACAACATGCGATTTTATTTAGCTAAGAATACTCGTAAGTCACAGGAACCTGAGAGTGTTAACATGTATTCAGTAAACTCTAAGTCATCCACATTAAAGTACTTTTTTATATTTTATTGCTCAACAAACTATAGAAAATTGTCAGAGAGCCTTTGAATTAGGTGGCGTATATACCGGATTGTTCTTGCTGCGTCCACACGATTTTTTTATCTCCGCCAAGGAGGTTAAGTTTTTGCCGGCGCTGGCCTTTGTTGCTTACCGGAATCGAAAGATTCGGCAAGCATGTTGGTCAGTTCCGTATGTCTGTCTGTTTGTTTGTTTGTCTGCTCTCTACAGGTCACAATTTTGCGCCAATCGTTCCCGGGAAAAGAAAGTCAGAAGGTAGATATCCATAAACCCTGGAAGTCTATTTTTTTCATCCAAATCGATCAAAGGCCCTGGGCTGGGTGGGGGGTTGAAACCCCTCATTGGCTGTGGGTCCAGAAATCGTCGGGACCCAGTGGACTTTTTTCAAATTTCGAAAGTCGATTTTTTCCCTACCAAATTGAAGAGATACGTTTGGCGCTCCTGGCAATGCAGTTTTTAGCTTCTAAACCCATCCTGTGCTTCATAGTGAAGGGCAATAATTTTCGCCAAATGACTGCCTACACGCCGGTGAAAACTAAGCAGACACAATCGGATCCATCCGGCAAGCGTTCTGCCTATGGCAGTTTCATTTATCTGTTTGTCTGTTAGCAGAATAACTCAAAAAGTAATGAGCGAAATTTGCTGTGTTTTTTTTTGTTTTTTTTTTTTTGTGGGGTAGGGTATGGCCCAAGGAACAATCTATTACATTTTGGTGGTGATCCGGATCATCATTCGGACCTAGGATTTTGTTTGTTTGTTTGTCCACACGATGCCTCCAAAAAATCTCAATGAATTTCAGTGAAATTTTGTGAAAGGGTGGGCCATGAGCCAAGAAACAATTTATTAAATTTGGGGGCGCATCCGGATCCGGATCCGGATCCTGCAGTGGCATTGGTGGAGGTATGCGCTCTCTGAGTGCTTTCTAGTTCATCTTGTGAAAAACACTTTGCAGCGAGGGGCCAGTGCAAGCTAACCCCAGAAGCCTGCAAGGTCTCTTATACTGTACACTAAAAAAAAAATTGTTCAGTTAAGAACTGAATACGTCACCGCATAAAAGATTAACCTATTTTTTACTCACGTATTTCTCATTTCGTTCTTGCTGATTTTAAAGGTCGTTATTCAGGTTATCACAAACTTTTCGAATTAAGGAGCTAGATCTAACCTTCACTAACCCCTTTACCGCAGCAAATCTCGCTTCAACAGAATGGAATCATCTGGTGGGTTATTGATTAAAAAGAATAAATAATGCGTCACGGTACTGAAGATATTAAAGTGTCATTAGTACCTCGTAGATTTACAACCTCCCACCGATGACATGTTTGAACAGTGTACTCTCCTGGTTTACACAGCCGCATTTGTAGTGGCATAGGTTTTTATTTTTCTTAGCGATTTATTTACCGTATCACACCGTAAGATCGTATTGTAGGCTGCTGTACTTATATCGATTTAATATGGAGATAATTTGATCAGTAACACAGGATAATACCGAGGTGTAATGTGATGAGTAAATCGCCGAGGAAGAGATGCTACATCACTAACAACGTAACAGTATCCATTGTTTCGTTGTATTTGGGCCAACACCAGACGAGTTTACTATGCTCTAGATTAATCAGGAACACCGATTACATTTGCAACAATCACATTAACATAAAGCTTTGTATTCTACTGCAGGTTACAACGGAGGATATTATTTACCTTCTAAAAATTTACCTCAGCCAAAGCCTTACCCCATCAGCCCGAGGACATCGTGTACCCCCGCAATATGACGTCTTATACCATTTTATCCTAACCATATCCAGATGATTTTATTCAGTTTGGGAGAGATTTTACAAATTAGAGGGATTAGGCAGTGTTGTCATTACCCACTTTCGATACGAGAGATCTTTCCTAAAGTGAAATGAATTATCCGGAGGCAGCAAAAACAAACAGTACTAGAAAGCAATCAGAGAGCGCATGCCTCCGCCAATGCCACTGCTCTTAAAAAGGATCCGGATAAGGATCTGTGGATATAGGATCTGGATCTACCCCAAAATTTGATTAATTCTTTATTGGTCCGTGGCCCACTTTTCCACAAAATTTCCTTGAGATTCATTGAGAACGTTTGGAACTACTGCGCGCCATATCCCTGATCCGGATCCGGGTCCGCCACGAAATTCATTCATTTCTTCCTTGGCCCGTGGCCCTCGCTTCCTCAAAATTTCATTTGAATTCGTTTATAGCTTTTTGACTAATCCTGCTAACAGATCCGAGGATATAGGATCCGAATTCGGATCCATCCCCAAATTTAATCAATTCTTTCTTGGTCCATTGCCCACTTTTCCACAAAATTTCATTGAAATTCATTGAGAAATTTGGAGATATTGTGCGGAATGCTCCGGATCCGGATCCGGATCCATCCCAAAATTTAACTGTTTCTTCCTTGGCCCATGGCCCACCCTTCCACTAAATTTCATCGACATCCGTTCATAACTTTTTGAACAATCCTGCTAACAGACAGACAGATAAACAACAAACAAACAAACGCCGGCAAAAACATAACCCCTTGAACAGAGGTAAAAACAGGTCATTGCAGTTAAAGAGTTAATGTTGTACTCTTGCTATTTCCAGGCGATTTTATTCAGATTAGGGGAGATTACCGGAACTGGTGTGGTTAGATTTACAGTAGCCTCCATTGACCCCTTCACCTATACAGTATGTCTTTCGTAGGTTGAATAAACCTGTTTGGAGGCAGGATTCACTAAACACAAAGCACGTCATCGTTGCAAAGAGGTTAACCTTATAAGTCTTGAAAGCAAGTCTACATTAAGGGGCACTCAATGGAGCGCATCTCTCCGACAAAGGCGACGTAATTTCCAAACCACTCTTCATAATGAGTTAAGGTTTCCCATCATTGACTAGGGTTTCGCAAAAAGTGTTTCCACATTCAGAACCTGTAATATTAAACGGATCGGTCCCAAAAGTTAATCGATTATCCCCTGGGACATGGGCTATCTACCCACCAAATTTGGTCCAAATCCCTGTTTTAGTTTTTGAATAATCCTGCTAACAGATAAACAAACAAACAAACAAACAGGGGTGAAAACATACTCTCCTTGTCGGAGAGAATTATTTCCATTTTCTTTCGCCTTTTAATTGGGTATACTTCCATTAATCCCCTCAAAGTAATTTTAGTCTTCGATGGCATTTATCGTGGGACTAAATATTTTTCAGGTAAGAGTGAGTCATAGGAGTCCAAGTATTCATATTGTCACCATTAACCTCCTTAGTGGCTGGACAACTCTGATATTTTATTCCAGCTGACGTCACACGATTTAATCCAGTTGACGTCACATGATTTTTATATCAGCTGAAGTCACACAATTTATTTCAGCTGGCGTCACACGATTTTTGTTCCAGATGACGCCACACGATTTATTCCAGCTGACGTCACACGATTTTTATTCCAGTTGGAGTCGCACGATTTATTCCATCTGTCGTTCCATTTTTATTCCAGCTGACGTCACGATTTATTCCAGCCGACATCACACGGTTTTTATTCTCTCTGATTCACACGAGTTATTCCAGCTGAGGTCACACGAATTCTATTCTAGCTGGCGTCAGACAATTTATTCTAGCTGACGTCACATTCTATTCCAGTTGACGTCAGACGATTTTAATTCTAGCATACGTCGCACAATTTATTCCAGTTGAACTCACACGATTTTTATTCCAGCTGACGTCACGATTTTTATTCCAGCTGAAGGCACACTATTTATCCCAGGTGATGTCACACGATTTTTGTTCCAGTTATCACATGATTTTCATTCCAGTTGACGTCACACAGTTTTTATATCAGCTGACGTTACATGATTTTTATTCCAGCTGACGTTATACGATTTATTCCAACTGACGTCACACGATTTTTATTCCAGTTGACGTTGCATGATATTCCGGCTGACGTCACACGATTTTTATTCCAGCTGACGTTACACAGTTTATTCCAGCTGACGTCACACGGTTTTTATTCCAGCTGTCACATGAGTTATTTCAGCTGACGTCACACTATTTTTATTCCAACTGACGTCACACGATTTATTCCAGCTGACGTCACACGATTTATTCCAGCTGACCTTGCACTATTTATTCCAGCTGACGTCATACAATTTTTTCCAGGTGACGTCATACGATTTATTCCAGCTGACGTCACACGATTTCATTCAGATGTTAGTGGTCATGGAAGCCTGGAAGTGTTCCTACTGATGCCACTAACCCTTTCATTGTCGCCAAAAAAAAAAAAAAAAAAAAATCGTATTGCGGCTAACGCCAGTCGGTTTTATGCAGCTGAAAGTGAGCAGAGGAGACTGAGAGTGTAAACTGGTATCTATAATGCTCTAGACAGACTGCTGACTGCGACAGGCGGTGACCCGCGACACCCTGTGATCCTGGGAGTCACATGCGAATTGCGTCTAGTCTTTGCGTAGCAGTCACATTATACTTGAGTAGCAGGTGGTTTGGGGGAGTTGCGGGTGCTAACAGATGGTCACACATAGGTCGGTGATCGGACTTACGATGTGTTGTACGAATTTTCGCTGGTAGGTTTTGCAGCAGGTTGCCACACTCTGCGATTTGGAGTGAGGGAACGCACCACAGGTTGAGATGTGACACACAATAGGTTAAGACAGGTATCGAAGGTTTGCAACTCAAAGAATTTCTCAGCGATTTGTCACACAGGCCCTGCACGCCACAAGGGGCAAAGCGCCATACCGTCTGAAACCTGTTTTTTTCCACCAGCTGCTCCCTCAAACACTACCCTATGACTGCACAAAGTTGCTTTCCTCACTTCAGACTTTCACCCTTACTGCACTAATTAGAACTGAGCAAAACTACTTTTTGCAGTCATAGAGTAGTGTTTAAGGAAGCAGATAATGGAAAAAAACAGGTTTCAGCCGGTATGGCACTTTACCCGTTGTGGCGTGCAGCTCGGTTTTTCGATTACTTCCAAGCAGAACCGACAAGTGGAGAGATTGTCTTGCGTTAAGTCACGGATCGCACGTAGTATAAATATTGGTGAAATTTATGCGGGTCACCAATTCGCATCCAGGTTCAGAAGAGAGCTCATCTTGATTCCTTTTGGGAAATCAATAATTAAACTCCAGTGTACTTTGTCTGGAAACGGAAAACAGACTGAATGCCTTGCAGTATTTTTGTATTTTGGGGCTTAATGGCCATCACCCACATTGAGGGGTATTAGGCCAGCCTTGCTTGTTGTGATTTAAGTGATGAGTCCCACTCTCAGATCATACAATGCCGCCAATCTAGGGGGGCCTGTCATGAAGGGAGCATATGATAGAACGCTCGTAGATCGGCTGATGCACCTCCTTCCCCCTGACGATCAGCACAGGTCAAGTGTCCTCATCCTGGTCGGCAGCCCGGAGCAGATAGTAGAGGGTGGAATAGGTCGTTGCTCTGAGCTGGTACAACTGAGTGTGGGCAATAAGGGCCAGGAGGAGTCTGTAGGAGGCTATATCTAGCCGATCCTTGAGGTCGATAATGGAGGGGCGAGATGGGATACCCTCCACTGCCTGAGGAGGGGAGGACACACTGACTTCCTCCTCGGCTGAGGAGCCGGGCGACACAACCTCGGCCATGGAGGCAGTGTCAGTAGAGTCCTGCTGCTCCTCAGACATTGATGGCGGGTGGTGGACTTCTGCCATGGTCTTGTCTGTGGTCGGTTCCGGAGCCGGGTTGGTGATCTGGGAGGTAGTCCGTCTGTTGATGGGGGCCTCCAGCCTGAGCCTCTTTCTCGGTGTCTGGCAGTGGGAGCAGCAGGTCATGGTTGGTAAGCCCGACGCGTCTGTCAGCGAGGGACCGAGCGTAGATCGCGGGTGAAGCACTCGGGGATGATAGGGTGAGGCAGCCCATTCTCCTCAAAGATCTTAAGGAGGAGAATGCACAAAGCCCCCTCATCACCCCCACAAAAAGCCTTCGCCTTCGCAATAAGCATCTCCACAACGAAGTTTAGCTGTCCAGGACTCCCAGGATCCCTGGCCTGATGTCCCTGGGCCGTGAGACATCGCCGTGCATGGGCAGAACCCTGCACGGCCACACCTTCTGGCCCAGTAACATCCTGGGCCTTAGGACCCCTAGGGGTCCTAAACAAGGCTAAACTCCAGCTCTCTATCACCTAGTGAGCATTGGAGGTGCCATGGGTTTGGCTTTACAATCGCCTGGCGGTGCACAAAAACATCAACGCCAGTATCCTGGCGTTTGATGAATCTGTACCCCACCCGTATGTTGAACCAAACCACGGTCCCCCAGATCTTATGGGCTGTAGGAGACTGTGGCTGGCTGGTTACCCCCTTCAAGGGGCTGCAGGCAGTGGCAGCAGCACGTTCAGCTTCCATGGCTGTTGGATCTCTCCCTAATGCCTTGCACAACTCCGACGGACATTTATATGCTAAGCAAGGTTGGGGCAGTTGCGTCCACCTGCGACCTGTCACAACCAGTCTAAACCGGTCGAGCGTCAAGTCTACACCACTCGTAACAAGTCACAACCTGGCTCAGGCGACCTGAAACATGTCGAGTGTAAGGACGCAAGACACGAAGCAGGTGGTCGCAAGTGGTCACAAGACAAGCTGAGACATGTTGCAGGTAGACGCACATGTTGAAACCTTCGACTGGCATCGACAAACAAGGATTTGATGCACAATGTGTCGCAAGTCGACTTGCGTCTGCCTACGTTCACCTGCGATTCACCAAAAAACTTTGCAATGTGTTGGGGGACTTGTGAACAGCAACCTACTTCCTTGCATCCACCAGAGACATACGGCGACACCCTGCAATGTACCGCGTCAACCTGCGTGCTGTCTAGCAACATACCATCGACAATCTGCGATTTTCCTGTCGCAGGCTGACATATCCTGACGAAACCTGCCGTAAACCTCTAGACTGACTGGGCCATAACCCTCTCATGGTGGGGAGAAATCTAGTAGTTGATTGTAGCTTAAGTCAGACTGTTTTATTCAGCTGAGAGTGAGTCCTAACAGCCTGAGATGTGAATTTCTCTATGCACACTTACAGCTAAAGTCACAAGTTACTTTACACCGCCCTAAAACCCTGTCAAAACCTTAATTCTTTCACTCTGATTATATATTTTCTGCTCTATTTCTGGCGCCACCAGATGATTTTATTCAACACAAGAAAGCATCCAACACTGAAGGGGCTGAAGGGATTTATGAACTGTGTCGTGACCCTTCCTTTTCGAAATATTCCTCCTAAGCTTTTTAAAACCTGGTGAAGGCAGAAGCAAAAGATCGCTGGAGTCAAGGGTTAAGAAACCATGCTTGGAATCTCCCCTCAGTAGTTAGGACGTTGTGTTCTGAGTGGTTGCGCAGGTTTTTTAACAACTCTTCCTTTGCGACGTATTCCTCACATTTCGCCTCAGTCTCCGCCTCCATCTTCTCCCTTGTGTAGCTGTCTTTTCCCGTGGTCACTGTTGTAAAGTACTTTGATACTGAAGTGATATAAATGGCTAAGTAATTGTTGTTAGGTGTAATATGCAAAACAGATAGGTAAAGAAGAGGTGGTAGGCAGCCTCCCATGCCCCAGAATACAGGCCTTTGTTTCGTTGTTACCCTTTCAGTCCCATAACGTTCTATTAACACTCCCACTACCACGACTTTTAAAATTAGTTTATTCTTGTTATTTCTAAACGATTCTATTCAGCTTTAGGAGAGACTTTTCCAACTGGAGGAGTTCGATATGCCGTAGAGTTATTAAACTTTCCCTATAAAAGATGGTTCTAGAGAGAGACGCCTTCACGTGATGGCACAGGTATAACCAGAAAGCTCCACTGCCAGGTTATACGAACATTCCCACTCTCCGCATCTATCTTCTGAATAAAAGATGGTGGGCTGAATGAAAAGAGCATAGTCAGCCTGCAGTCCAGGGTTCACGTTCAAATTAGCCTGGGGCTGCTACTATTGCTTCTAATAGCGGTCTATGTACATTGGTCAGCATAAACTCGCTGCAAGCCTACTCATGTGATACGAGTCCTTTTGTCTGGCAACAGTGTAAGGGGACTCGTTGCCACATAGACTTTTATGCACTTTAAAGACGTGTTTTCAAGAAGTGGTACTTGTGACTGCCAAGAGTACAATATTCAGTATACGGTATTTGATTAGTATAAAAAAGTGTAAGAGCTGAAAGAAGAATGTTGTAGAACGACTTTTGAGCGTAATACTCTGGTATTCCTTGTAATATCTGTGTCTAAACTCCCTTTCTTCTTCTGATATCCCCCCCATCCCTCCCTCTCCCTTCTACCCCCCACCCACGTTCATGCCTCTTCACTTTCCCCTCTCCCCACCCTCTCTACCTTCATTCATTTATCCACGGCACCAACTCGATTGGCGCATCGAAATTCTTGACTGTTTACTAAACCCAGCCTGCCATATTCCTAGTTGCTCTCAGTACAACCATCTATATCCAAGTTTTATCATTATTCCTTCCTGTTCGAGTCCCAATCTCTCCCTCCCCGTCTCCTTCCCACTTTTGATATTTCATTTGTCTTTCTTTTCTCCTCCCTTTGTTACTACCAACAGCCGGGAGATATAGGAACACTGAGATCTCGCTCTTGTGATGTATTCCTTACTGGTGTTTGTTTGAGTGAGTCTGGCAGTCTGCGGCTATTATTTCAGTAGGCGGAATTAAACAAACATTTCTTCACATTCCAGGGAAAATGTTCCCATTCTTCACTGTTCACTGATTCATGAAGCAGTATCAGAATCATAATGTTTCGAACTGCTGCATCATGTTTGGAGTAGAGACTGGGAGAAAAAGACTGTAGTATTGCAAGAAACTCTTGAATGTTAAGGAGCAAAAAGGTTACAGGAATAGACAAGAAACAGAGAAGAGTGCAGGTCAGTACGTAGATTAGCGCCGTGGATAATATAAAGTAGACAGATCAGGGAGAGAGGGGAGTGGAGATGAACGACAGCAGGGGGAAGGGGGAGGTGAGGTGAGAGGTAGGCTGGGGAGGGTCACCGGGAGAGGTACGGGGGAGAGAGCGGGAGTTTCATCATTCCATAACATTCACCTGTCGTCTTTTGCACATTTTTATGCTAATCAGATGTAAAGAATGTTGCATTCTGGACGATTTATAGTACTAATTCTTACAAACGCGTCTTTAAAGTGTACAAAAGCCTGTGTGGCAACTAATTCCCGTACACTGTTGCTAGACAAAACGACCACATCACACGATAAGGCTTACAGCGAGTTTGTGCTGACGACTGTACACTGTACACTCATGATCACTAATTTCTGTCCTGGGGTGCCCCCTTCCTATCCCTCTATACCCAGGGAAGAGGGGAGCGGGGAGGGGGGGGGGCGAAACGAGCTCCACCCGCCACTACCTCAGCTCCTGACCCTCCCTTATTCCCCTGCCCAACCCCCCTACCCCACCCGCCATTCTTAACTGGCAGTTACATCTCAAGCTGATTTCATGCTTAACACTCTTGGTCCCACTACTATGGTGGTACCAATCTTAAGTGGCGGTTTGGGTGGGGCACGAACCTCTGTACAGTGGTGCCACGTGTTCCATACCCGCTATGTGAACGGCTCTGATATATGTAATAGGCATCACAATAAGATAAACACATAAGAATATAATGGTAAGGTGTGTATTATAATATATGAAAGAACAGTAAACTGATTATGCGTAAAATATTTATACGGCAATACAGAAACGTGGCATAATTATTTTACAGTGGTGCTTAAAAAAAAAGTAGTCACTTTTATTGGCTGTTACCGTATTTCTGGTGTTGGTAATAATGTCACAATTATGATTATAAGATAATGTGCAGGAATATAAGCAAAAATATGCCAGTTTCTTAGTAAAAAAAAAATATATGCATTAAACCCTCGTGAGCGGCAACACTCACACACACCCAGTCCGACCTGGTCATCTGTGAGGGATAGAGGAATAGGCCTGTTTGGGGACACCTCTTAAAAAAAACGCGCCAAGACTTTAACCTCCTGGGTGGTGTGGAAATAAAGTCAAATTTACAATATGTACATTATAACGAAAACGAAAATAACCAAAATGTATCCTAAAATACCACAGACGAGAGAGAGAGAGAGAGAGAGAGAGAGAGAGAGGGGGGGGGGGAAGGCAGACCAGGGGCAGTGTTGAGTGCAGCTTAGTGAGAGATGAAGGAAGGAAGGGAGGGAAGGAAGGAGGGAGAGAGTGATTGAATGAAAACAAATCATGGCGCCACAACAACGAGGTCATCTGGCGCCATATGTAAAACAATAATATTTTTAAACATAATTAGATATAATAAAAACAAAATAAAGAAATGAAAGCACAAGTTTATAAGTCACTCATAAAAGAAACAAAATCCCCAAGGGTGACGCACATCTCCCCAAGGAGAGAGAGAGAGAGAAGGCAGGCAAGGGGCAGTGTTGAGTGCAATGTCAAGCTGAGGGAAAGATGAAGGAAGGGAAGGAAGGAGGGCGAGAATGATTGAATGAAAAGGCGCCGCAACACCGAGGTCATCTGGCGCCATATGTAAAACAATAATATAATAAAAAACAAAATAAAGAAATGAAAGCACAAGTTTATAAGACATAAAAGAAACAAAATTCCCTAGGGTGATTCACATCCCCCCAGGAGAGAGAGAGAGAGAGAGAGAGAGAGAGAGAGAGAGAGAGAGAGAGAGAGAGAGAGAGAGAGGCATCGCGAGTACGGAAAACGTGGCAACACTGTACAGAGGTTCGTGCCCCACCCAAACCGCCACTTTAGAATGGTACGACCATAATACAGACTATACGGGGTGGTGCAAAAGTAGGTTGACATTATTATGTTTTATGTTTGTAAAAGTCTTATGTAAAACTCTGTGTCGAAGTGTGGCTGACAGACTCCAGGAATGTGTCAATGGTGAGGGAGGACACTTTGATCACTTATGAGACTAAAAGTGTGTCTTTTGTGCTGGAGTAAATGGTAGTGTCAACCTATTTTTGCACCACCTGTAGAACACTAGGATGTGTTAAAGATCTATCTATCTATCTATTGCCAGACGCCTCAATCCCGTTTGAGGTGGCCACAAACAAATCGCCTCCAAGTCGCCCTGTCCTCCGCCACTTCACTGCCCTGCTCCCAACTCACACCCCCCTCTCTCATATACCTCTCCACCCCATCCCTCCATCTCATCCTCGGCCTCCCCCTCCCTCTTTCCCCCTCCACCTCACTCACATACAATCTTTTCGTCAGTCTTTCACCCTCCATCTTCTCCACATGGCCAAACCACCTCAGTGTTTTCCTCATAACGCTTCCTATCACATCCACATCCACACCACAACGCTCCTTATATCCTCATTCGTCAGCCTGTCTCTCCATGTGACTCCACAGGCTCCTCTTAAATAACTCATTTCCACTGCTCTCACTCTTGACTTGTGTCCTTCCAACAACGTCCAAGCTTCACTTCCGTACGTTAGAGTTGGTATCACAATACTGTCATGTAGCAACTTTTTCACTTCCATGCTCACTTCCCTGTTTCTTATCACTGCTTTCAAGGAACCAGCAACCTTTCTTCCCTGCTGTACCCTTTTGCGCACTTCACCCTCCAAACCTCCATCCTTACTCATCACACTACCCAAGTACTTAAACGTACTCACATTTTCCAATTCCTCACCATCCAACCTCGCTGTACATTCACTGACTTTACCTCTCACAAAGACCATCACTTTACTCTTCCCTACATTCACCTATAGATTCCGTTTCTTACACACTCTCCCAATATATATTATAAATATAAACACGCTGCAGCAGGAAATTAATGTATTTTAACTTTGACTGTAAAACAAAAACGTTAACAACGGCCACCTTAGGCCTCATGTGTTGGGTGCACTGCTTTGCAGACAGACAGACAGACACACACACACACACACACCGAAAAACACAGACATAGACACACTCAAACACGCAGGCACAGACACGCCCTCAGGCAAGCACCCAACGCACGAGGCCTGGGATGGCCGTTGTTAACTTTTTTGCTTTACTGTAAACGTTATAAAGCATTAATTCCTTGCTTCAGCGTGTTCATCGTTATATCTTTTTACATATCCTAGTGTTTTGTTTGTGTATTAGTAATGTGACTATGAGTGTGTTAGCTTGCGATGTAACTGCCAGTTAAGAATGACGAGTGGGGTGTTGGGATGAGTAGGGGGTATAGGGAAGGATTGGCAGCTGGGGTAGAGGCGGGTGGAGTTCGTTTCGTTGCCCCCTCCCGTCCTCCCTGGATATATAGGGGTAAGATGGGGGCACCCCTGAGCAGAAATTAGTGATCATGAGTGTACGTAAAATACGAAATAGAGATGATTGAGTGATTGAATGATTGATCGCTTGACTACTACTACTGCGATTACTACAACTGCTACTACTATTACAAGTAGAAGTAGTGGTAGTAGTACTAGTAGTAGTAGTAGTAGTAGTAGTAGTAGTAAAAGTAGTAGTAGTACAAAAGATCCTTCCTAAGTAGGGGAAAAATCGTCTGTTGCAGCAGGAATAAGCTAAGAACTACGTCTCTGGATTCAAGGTATTGATCTATGCTTGCTGCCTGTAGAAGGTTTTATTCAGTCTTCCAATAAACTCTTGGAATGAAGGGGTCAAAGCAGTCTCCATCAACCCTTCACTACAAGAGGCCTCCCCCAGCCTGCATAAAACCGTCCGGCAGTAGCAAGATTCGAAGGCAAGTTCAGATGGGATGTAACAGAGATGCGGAATTATATGGCGCTTCGCTATAGAATGAATCATCTTCCGTACGAAAATCCTCAGGGAGTGACTGACTGACCTGGCTGCTCCTAGAAATAATTCTACATCCAGAAATTAAATATCATCGTTTCAGTTAAATTTGCATAATTTTTTGTCTACTTCATTCTGTTTTCCTCCGCTTCCTCCCCCCCCCCTCTTCTTTTTTTTTCTCTCTCATTCTCAACGTCTCTCTCCAACACTAGTTCGTTTTCTTTCATTATTTCATTCAGTTTGTCTCTCATTCTTATCCTTTCATTTTCACACTTCTTCTCCCATGCTTTTGTTCATCTTTTTAACTTTTCCCTCTCCTTCTTCCCCATTCGTGTTCATTTTCCGTTTTCTTCTCCCATGGTTCTGTTCATCTTTTTAACTTTTCCCTCTCCTTCTCCCCCATCCGTGTTCATTTTCCCTTCTCTCCCGCCCTGCTTTCTCTTCTTTACACTCAGACTCCCTACCCTGGCTCTTCCTATCTTCCATTCTTCATATTAATTCTTTCGCCTCTTTTCGTTTCTCATTCGTACTCCTTTTTTCTTCTTTCTCCTCTCTTCATTATTCTTTCCCTCCTCTTCTCTGTCTTTATTGTTTTCAGTTTTTCTTTCAGTTTTTCTTGTTTACTCTTTTCCCACTTCTCCGAGATAATTTCTTTTACTTCCCTCTTCTTTCTCTTGTGTTTCCTCCTCTTTGACCTCTGTCTCCCTCTCCGTCTCCATCTTTTCCCTCGTGCAGTTGTCTTTCTTCGCAATCTTTCCCCCATCTTCCGGTTCCCTCAGGCTGTGCATCTCCAACACCACCTCCCCCACTTTCTCCCCCACTGCCGCGTCTCCAACATACCCCACCATCCTTTCCCCAGCTTCACCAAACCCCAAATTTCCTAGTTTCCCGTCTCCCCCCACCTCCTCCACCACATCTCCAACATCCTCCCTCGAGCCCCCGGAATCCTCCTCCACCACAGTCCTGCTCTCCACCACCCCACTTCGACCGTCCCCCATTGGAGAGGTTCGGCCCCCCACATCAGCGCCCCCCTTCCCCCTGTGCCCCCACTGCACTGATAGCAGCCCCCCCTTCGGCACGGATGATGTCTTGCTGAGGCGGAGTATGCTGGAGCTGGTCTTGAACTGGGAACCCTGTGGACGAGGAGGAGAAAGTTTGCGTCATTACCATACCAGAGCAGGATATGTCTGGGTTTTGTTGTTGGTGCCTGAGGAACTGAGCTTTGTCCTACTTGGTGGAGAGAGAGAGAGAGAGAGAGAGAGAGAGAGAGAGAGAGAGATTCAGATGTAAGTATAGTCAGTAACAGTCGCTGGTGGGCTTAGGAGACCCCCAGCACCTCTTCCTAACCAGTTCATTGCTGCATAAGGCGCGTTAACTCCTTCAGCACGAAGAGATTTGTATTTTGTATTTAACAGCCACAGACAGTTTCATTCAGTTAGGAGTGACGTTTTGAAGTGCACAGACTTGTATATCGTCTTGCTTAATCCAACAAGTAAAAATATATTGTTTGCTGACGGCTTGAGTAAAAACAAAAATAAAAAGAGGATATCCTTGGCTGAAAGGGTTAATATTTTCTAAATTATTCTTTCCACAATGTACAATAATTTTCAAAACACAGTAGTGTAACATGGACATGAAATTGCTGACCATGAGATTTAATCAGCCTCCCAAGCCCACCACACCTCCCTGTGAATGTACTGATGGATTTTACGATAGACAGCAGAAACTTTCACCTTCCTCCCCCTCCCTTTATCTCTTTCTTTGTCCTACTCTTTCTCTTACATTCCTCCCTCCATCCTTCCCTCCATTTTTCCTCTCTTCCTCTCACTCTGTTCTTCTCTCCCACTACTCCTCCATCTCCAGCATTCTTCCTTTCCACCCATCTTCTTCCCTTCCTCCCACCCCCGACAGTCTTCCTCCATCCCTTCCTCATTCCCCATCTTTCCATCCTCCTCAGACCTACTCTCCCTGTCCCTCACTATCCTTGACTCAGTCCCTCCTTCTCGCTTCCCTTCTTCATCATTTCTCTGCCTATCATTTCTTTCTTCCATCCGTTTCCATCATTCTTTTCCCTCCATCCTTCCCTCCCTCTCTCCCTGTTCCCTCCATCCTAATCATCTTTCATTCCTTCCCTTCATCTCCCTCTTCCTATCTTCTCTTTTAACGTCTACCTTTCCTCCCTTCCATTCCCAGTCTTCCTTTCCCCTCCCCCCCCCCTCTATCAGTCCGTCTTTCTTCCATCTCTCCTTATTACTCAGTTCCTCTCGTTCTCTCCTCTTTCTCCTACATTCCTCAATACCTCCTTCATTCACTCGTCGTTTATCTTCATTTACAATCTCTCTCTCTCTCTCTCTCTCTCTCTCTCTCTCTCTCTCTCTCTCTCTCTCTCTCTCTCTCTCTCTCTCCCTCCCTCCTCTTACTTATTTCCTACCCCACTCCTCCCTCCCCTTCTCCCTCTCCCTCCCTCCCTCCCCTGACTCACATTGGTGGTGAATGTGGTGACGGTGGATGAGGAGGGTCTGGGCCGCCTGTTGAACTGATACTGTTGCCACCGCTTCCTTACCGCAGCCGTCACCTGCGTACACACATATACACGTACATACACACACATATATATACCTGGGTGAAGCTGAGATATGGGCTGCTAGATGGATGTTAGGTGGGGTAAGGTGGAGGTTAGTTTGGGGTGTATGCTTGTTAGGTGGGGGTTTCGGCTATGTTGAAGGGTTGGTAGGAGCTGTTACTGGGGTTCGAAGGCAATTGGATATAGTTCATGGGTTGTTTAGCGCTATTGGATGGCTATTGTGTGAGAAATGGAGTTTGCTATGTGCTGTTAGAGGGGTTAGACGCTTGTTAGGAGGAGTTAGACTGTTCTTAAGTGGTGTTTCAGGTTGCTAGGTATGTTAGAGAGTTGCCAAATGATGACAGTTACTTGAGGATGGGTCGAATGTGGATGGAGCGTTACCGTTTCTCAACAGGGCTAACAAGAGAGCAATTTATTCTGCTTAGAGAAAAACTGACAAATATAATCAAGGCACTGTGAGGGGGGTGCACGAATATGTACTATTATATTATGAAGTCAGAGATGCACGCAGAATATATGCAGTTACCTCAAAATCAATCCCCAGCATCAGCAAGGGAGGGATGGTGGGAGGGGTAGAGGAGGGAGGAAGGAGAAAGAGAGGAAGGGGGACAGGGGATAATCTTAAATGTTGCCCACCAATGCATACAGTGAGGGAAGCTACACTCTTTGATCTCTTTTCACACAGTAATCATACATGAATACACGCTTTGGAAGTTTGAGGTAATGTACTCTCTCTCTCTCTCTCTCTCTCTCTCTCTCTCTCTCTCTCTCTCTCTCGTGTGTGTGTATATATATATATATATATATATATATATATATATATATATATATATATATATATATATATATATATATATATATATATATATCACTCAATGTAGAGTGATGCCATATGAGCTCTACACTAAGTGACAATCCAAATGGTTTCCTGAACCCAGGAAACCATTTATTACGCTGGGTGGTAACCATATAACCGGGGTTTTTGGCAGGGTTAAGTGTCCCCCAGATTCCCCTATCCAAAATCACTTAATCATGGCAGTCGTTTCAGAGAGCCTCGGAGAGTCCAATACCTGCCCGGGGCCCCAGCCAAATGGGCAGACTCGCATGGCCATGTGGAATGTGAGAGGTGTGAATGAGGAGAGCAAGAGGATGGAAGTGGTGAATGTGTTCAAGAGTGCAAGATATGCTGTGATGGCATTGTGTGAAACGAAGATGAAAAAGTGCGAAGTGGAGGAGTGGGAGGGTGTGAAATGTGTAAGATCAGGCATGAATGGGCGAGGAAGATGCAAGGAAGGAGTTGCTTTGTTGATGAATGAGGTGTGGCAGAGTGGAATGAGAGACTAGAAATGTGTCAGCTCGAGGTGTATGTAGGTCAATTTCAAGTTTGAGGTGATAGTGGCAGTGATTGTAGCGTATTCACAATGTGAGGACAGGAGTGAGAGAGAGAAAGACAGATTTTGGGATGAGCTGGATGAAGTAGTGAGAGAAATGCCCAGGAGCTATATAGTGATAGTAATGGGGGATATGAATGGAAGAGTAGGCACTGGTCCTGAGGATGACATAATGGGCTGTTATGGAGTACCAGGAGAAAATGATAATGGGAAGCGACTAAAGGATATGTCAGGAGAGGAGGTTGTGCATTTGTAACTCGTATTTCAAACACAAAGATGCACATAAATATACATGGTATAGAGGAAACGGGGATCGGGTTGAAAGAAGCCTGATTGATTACGTGCTAGTAGAGAGGTCGATGATGGGAATGGTTGCTGATACGAGGGCCGTGAGAGGACGTTGTGGAGGACTGTCAGATCATATTATTATGCTATGCAAGATCAAGCTGAGAGGAGTGAGGTGGATCAGGAGAGAGAGGAACAGTCAGGAAGAAAGACTGAAAGTTAAGAAGCTGAGGATCAAAGAAACGGCAGATGATTACAGGACCAAAGTAGAGGAGGAGTTAGAATCAGTGAACTGGAATGAAATGAATCTGGACAGCCTGTGGAATGCAAACAGGGATTGTTTAGTTAGGAAAGCTGAAGTGGTGTGTGGTGTGGCAAGAGTAACAACAAAGAAGAAAGGTACGGCATGGTGGGATGAGGAGATTAAGAGAGCAGTGGAGGAAAAGAGGAAGAAGTGGCTAAAGTGGTTACAGAAATGTGATGGTGTGAAGGATGCAGGTGGTAGATTATTAACCCATGGAGATGAAGTAAGGACCAGATGGAAAGAATATTTTGAAAGCCTGATGAGTGGGAATAGAAAGTGTACAGTGGCTGTAAACATGACTGCTTTTGGGGGTGTGCAGAGAAGGAATGCAATGCCAGGAGATGTGACACTCGCACAGGTGAAGAGTGCTGCAACGCAGCTGAAAAATGGGAAAACAGCTGGGGGTGATGAGATGTATGCAGAAATGCTTGAGTGTAGTGGAGAGAGTGCAATGACGTGCTTGTTGGAGATATGTAAGAAGACATTGATGAGTGAAACTGTGTCTGCAGTGTCGAAAAAGGCTGTACAAAAATAAAGGTGAGCGAAGTGAATGCAAGAATTATTGTGGCACAAGTTAAATAAGTGTGGTAGGGAAGGTATATGGAAGAATTATTGTAGAGAAAGTGAGAGACATATCAGAAGTCCTTGTGAGTGATGAACAGGGTGAGTTTAGGAGTGGCAGAGGGTGTGTGGATCGAATATTTGCAGTGAGACAGATAGCAGAGAAGGCTTGTGAGAAGAACCATAAGGAGTTTATGGCATTCATGGACCTGGAAAAAGCATACGACAAAGTAGACAGAGAGGGATTGTGGAAAGTTTTGTCCATGTACGGTGTAGAGGGTAAGCTGCTAGGTGATGTCAAGAGTTTTTATGGTGGCTGCGACGCATGTGCAAGGGTTAATGGGCATCCAAGTGAATGGTTCACGATCGGTGTGGGCGTGCGACAAGGTTGTGTGATATCCCCATGGTTGTTCAATATATATATATATATATATATATATATATATATATATATATATATATATATATATATATATATATATATATATATATATATATATATGGGATGACGGAAGAAGTAAAAACACGAGTAATGGAGAGAGAGATGGCGTTGGTAATGAGTGGTGATGGATGGAATATCTCAAATTTGTTGTATGCTGATGATGCAGTACTGCTTACAAGTACCGGACAAGAACTTGGTAGGCCAGTGCAGAGTTTTGCTGATCTCTGTGAGCGTCGTGCCTTGAGAGTAAACGTAGAAAAGAGTAGTGATGGTTATTGAGAGAAGGTGACTCCCAGTGTGAAGTTACAGTGAATGGAGAGAAACTGGAATTGGTGAGAGAGTTCAAATACCAGGATACAGTGATAGAAAAAAGAAGAAAATGTGCAAAAGAAGTTGAAAGTAGAGTGACACAAAGAAGAAAAGTAGCTGGTGCAATGAAAGCCTTGATAAGAAACGGAGGCTTGAATATTGCAGCTGCACAAAACTTACTTGAGGGAGTGTTAGTGCTAACTTCAACATACGGATGTGAGGCTATGGTGTGGCATGAAAATGAAAAGTCACGAGTGAAAGCAGTGGTGATGGTACCGCTAAGGAATGTATGTGGAGTACAGAGGGTGGATAGGATACGAAATAATGTGATTCGTGAAAGGTGTGGAGTGAGGAAGTTGGTGGACTCCAGAATCGAAGAAAGTGTACTGAGATGGTATGGTTATGTGGAGAAAATGGATAACAATAGAGTGGTGAAAAAGGTGTATCTGAGCGAATTTGAAGGAGGGAGGAGGCAAGGTAGGCCAAGGAGAAGGTGGAGAGATATGGTGGATGAATGTGTGAGGAAGAGAGGTTTCGAAGTCGGTGAGGCTAGGGAACTGACAAGAGATCGAGCTGGCTGGATGAATGTTGTGAGGAGAAGTGCATGATCAGGGATTTTGGCACCTTTTTTTAACGTGGCAGCGTCCGGATTGACTCAGTCGGATACGTTTATGTGAAGCTACAAAATGTTGTGAATGTTTTTTGGCGTATCCGATAGAGCCAAGATTCCGGAGGCTTGAATGATGAGTGAAAGGAACCGTGGTCCATTGGATTGGGTATATTTGGGCTCTCTGGACATTGCTACCCCTCACTCTGGCCTTTGGTGGTAAAGGAGGTCCGGATGATGATGATCATATATATATATATATATATATATATATATATATATATATATATATATATATATATATATATATATGTATATCACTTTCTCAGTCCATCTCTACGTATGTATATATAGATATCATGCTAATCCTCATCGTATTATTATCGCGTTACTTAAATGGGATGGGTACGGTACAGAGACAAGAGCAAGGAGAAGCTCAAACCTTCAGGACTCACCATCAGACTACTAAGCAACTTACCCTGCACTTTAATTCATGGACCATTCAAGCCTTCCACATTCCTTCCTAATATGTTACAACACCCCCTCCTCCTCCACCTGAAGTGCCAGCTGCACTTCTATGATATAATGCTTATTTTATTCATTCTGTTTGCAAACACCTTTATTCAACCTGAGAAAGGTCTGTCATATAGAAGGGGTTCATGAAATTTATATAAAATTGTTTTATTGTTAAATGTCTTTCTTATGCGGAATAAAACAGTCTCGAGGGAGCAAGAATAAAATGTAAAAAACACATCATTCGACTGCAAGTATTGTGAACAAACTGACCTCGCCATTGCAGAAGCAGAAGAGCAGAGCCACGCAGAACCCCTGGGGAAGAAGAAATATTAGTATTAATACATATCGACAGCACAAGAGTAATCAAGGCAGACAGTCCATTTTTGCCGCCGCAGTCTTTCCACAGACTACGACAGGCAAGAGTCGATTTTACTGGATGTTCCCCATTTGTGCTCTTAGGTGAACAGGGACATGGGGAAACAGACTTTGTCCAAGCGTTTGACCGGTTCGGGAATCGAACTGCGGACTGGTTGTGCTGACCATTACGTCACCGGTTACCCTAGATGTTAGTGCGATGATGGTAACTGTTAACACCTTCTTTATTCTTGGTGCTATTGGAGGATTTTACTCAACTTATAAAGGACCATAACAGTGAAAACATCAGTGAAAGCTATGTCTAACCCCTTTAGTTGTAAAAATTACCCCGAAACTGAAAAAATCGTCTGGGGATAACACAAACAGTACATAGTTAGGCTGAAAAGGTTAACATTTCCATCGTTGTCAGAGATTAAATATACAATCTTTAGTTTTACTTCTCTGAGTAATCCCATCTGGCAGCGGAACTTTTTTTTTTTTTTTTTTATTCGCGGGGAGAGATTTCTTGCATGAGAGCAGTTAATGGAGTCTATATCTAATCTTTATACTTCCAGAGCTCTCTCTTCATCTCAGTGAAATTGTCTGGTAATTCAGTAAATCAACGAAAAAAGCCCACACCTGGAAAAGATTGCAGCATACATATATTTTTTTTTATTCAGAGGCACTTACAGAACAGATTATTAAAAATGCACCCAGATCTACCTGTGGGCAATGTGCCTAACTTGCATAAAACCAGTATGGCTGCTAAGCTTTGACGGATCTTATTTTAGCCACACAACAGCTTCGAGGTAAGAACCTGGGGTGACTTACAAGTAGGTAATGCTGTTTTTGCTCATGAGAAATCTATTTCAAGCAGAAACATTGATTAGTCTTCAAGACTTTGCTACAATTCAAGATGGTAACCACAGTGATCAGTTGTAGCTGAGAAGAAACATTGATTGGTTTACAAGAATTTGCTACAATTGAAGGTGGTAGCCACAGTGATCAGATGTAGCTTACTTTTTGTGTTTACAGTACGTGTGCTGGTGTGCTGGCAATACTTAAACGTTGTAATTTCTTTACACGCCTCGGTCTTCCAACAAATAAAATTAATTTCGTTCCTCTTCATTACAAAATGCACCTGGTGGTCTAGTGGTAGCGTATTTGGTCAGTGACGGCCGTGCCTCACGTGCAGCAGTTCTAATCCTAGAGGAGACTGGAGGTTTTCTTACCATGTAAAATACTCTCAGGGGTTTAGGTCGTTCTCTTAGATTAAAATGATCTAGAGTACAGCGGCTGCCTAGCTTTAGGTCCTTACACCTCGAAGGGACGGTATTTCATAGTTATTCTTCTCACAATCTAGTCACTGAGTGACAAGCCAAATAGTTTTTTGGTTACAGGAAACCATTGACAATGGTGGTGATAACCATACAGCCAACAAACAGAGGACTGGTGGACTAGTGGGTTAGGACGCTCCAACCAGATGTGGAGGATAAGGGATTCAGTTCCAGGTGTTGTGAATTTATTGTTCACATAATGCCACAGAAGTTAGAGCAACTGGCCATTCTTGACCTACATTTTTGGACTGAGTAGCTTTGCCTCAGACCTTCCACTCCTGATCACCGATGATGGATAAATGTGTGTAAAACCAATCTTCCTGGACAATGAACGAGCTGTTAACGTGCCTCAGACAACCTGCGTTTTCCGTATGATATCCCGATATAAATATAATGACAAAGGACTGTTATGGTGATATGATACTGTTTACATAGATTGCTGGAATGCATAACGTTGCACCTCCATTAACACCGTCAGTAACATAACGTCTTTTACACTTTATTCCTGCACGTGTCAGACGATTTTATTTACCACAGGAGGAGTTGCAAAGATTAGCCATTTCCATCACACCATTCAGCACCAGGATGTCCCATATACTCGTGTTCTGTTCTTATTATGGTCAGTTTATTTCATTCAGCTTAAGAAAGACCTCTAGTGGTGAACCAGAGTCATCTCCACTGATCCCATCAGTATGAGGACGTCACGTGTGCTTCTGTCTTGCTACAACCACACATTTTATATCCAGTGTAGGAGTGACGCCTGGATATGAATGGTTAGAAATATTCTCCATTATCTCCATCCATGGCGGGGTGGCTGCTGACGATTTTTTCCGGTTTAAGAGAGAGCTGTGGCAGTACATGGGTATACAAGCAAAGCCATTTGTATGTCTGATCCACTTGTCCTAACCCAGTTGTCTATCCTAACTGTGAGAGGTGGTGGCCAAATGGCTAGAGAAGTCTTCAACTGTCTGAAATTATTGCGAGTCCGATCCCAGGTTAGAGCAGGGAACAGACTGACTAACGACTTAGTGAAAGAAGAATTTACTGATCCATCAACAAAACTCATCAGGTCATAAAAACATCCTCACTAATATCATTACAATAGTTATCAGTGGCTGCTCAAGCAAACATTCTATTGGGTATCAGTGCCAAACTAGTAGCATGCGAAGGTGTGTGGCATGTAGGAGGACTGTTGGGCCTCAGTAAAAGACCGATTATTTTCCTTTTTTTGCTCTCATGCATCTCTCCCTGCATGGCCTTCATGGATAATGTTCCCCAGAGTGTTGGGGCTTGTACTGAATGGTATCTGATCTACCTGTTGTCCTAATCCACCTGTTGCCATAATCCATCTGTTGTCCTGTGCCACCTGTTGTCCTAAACCACCTTTCTCTCCTAATCTACCTGCTTTTGTCCCTGTTCCCCTGTATGTCCTAATCCACGTATCCTAATCCGCGTGTCCTAAGTAACATGTCTTTTCTAACCTGTCCTAACTTACCTGTCTGTTGCTATCTACCTGTTAATCCACTTCTCTCTCCTACTGCACCTATCCATCCTAATATACTAATTCTCCTTCCTTGCTGCCCTTACCTATCCATTGTCCTAGTCGGTAGCAAATACTCCGGTGTACCCTAATCAAAACTTAATCTACTTTTCTGTTCTAAGCCACCAGTTGTCCTAATCCATTTTTCTGTCTTCATCTACCTGTGCACGTTAATTATAAGTAGATGCACCTGTGTGCCCATGGGTATTATTCTCAGTGTATATGAAGATTACCTAACGCCTCTTCCTTACCATTTATTTTACATATTACATCCTGACAATCTTTTTAATATTATTTATAACAAGTATAAACAATATTTGCATCAAAATAAAAGATGGGGATACTGAAGTGCTCAAGGTGTAATATACAGACTGAATCGCCATTGAAGAGGTGTTAGTAGTCTTCAACACCTAATTAGCTAACACACCTGGAAGGACGACACAACGGCTGAAACCACGTGGTACACCTGTTCGCCCCTCGACCCGTGCACCGGCCTGTGGGCAGAGAGATAGAGTGTAACTACGCGGTGGGAAGGGTGTAGGGAAGGTGTAAATGGTGTAGGTGATGGTGTAGGGAAGCTGTAGGTGGATGTGGGAGGTGTAGCGAAGATGTAAGTGGGTGTAGGTGGGTGATGGAATGGTGTACAGTAGGTGGGTGCAGGGAATGTGTAGTGAATGTAAGTGAGGTGTCGGTGAGTTTAAGTGGGTATAAATGGGTGGAGGTGGGAGTCGGGGGAATGTATATGAGTGTAGATGAGGGTAAGTGGGTGTAAGACACTCTCTCTCTCTCTCTCTCTCTCTCTCTCTCTCTCTCTCTCTCTTTTTCACCTTTCCCTTTGCATCATTCTCCGTCTTTCCTTGTTCTCAACTCACGTGAATGACCTAAGTACAAAGTTAAAACCCAGTAGAGGTAAACAGTATCAATATTGCCCTCACAGCTTTAACAATCTCTCTCTCTCTCTCTCTCTCTCTCTCTCTCTCTCTCTCTCTCTCTCTCTCTCTCTCTCTCTCTGTATGTATGTATGTATGTCACTCTACCTCTTCCATCTCTTACTTTCTTTCCTTCTCCCTCCACTCACCTGAATGGCATAAGTACATAGTGTAGGCCGAGGAGAGGTATGAGTATCAGTGTCGCCCTCACAGCCTTCCTGGTGCCGTTGCTGGCCGCCTCCACATGGTTGGCCCGCAGCTTGGTGACGAGGACCCTCACGATGTTGATGAGGAACACCAGGTTGGCCAGGATGGATAGACAGACGGGCGTGGACAGAATCAGCATGTAATGGGACTCATCTATCCAGCAGCTGTTGGCAGGGACGCACGGATGGAAGCAAGGTAATGTTCTGCGGTTGGTATTCTTAGGAATTATGCTCAGGGCGTCTGTGGGGAAATTCCTACAGCTAAGTGTTTTGATTAGTATGTCGATTTACTGTTTCTTCGTTACTGATGCATTAGAGAGTTTTTATAGGCTAACATCGGATGGCAGTGTTGAGTGAAATTTTGGCACCAAATGTTTGATCTGAAAAATGGAAAGAGAAACTGGACACAAAAAAATGAGTGTGCACAGGATGAACAAGCAGCGGGATTCCTGTACCATCAGCTGTTGGAATGGACGGATTGATAGATGGCGGACTCCTGTGGCTCACTCGGCTGACTACCAACATGTGACGTCACCTGGAATAGAAGGCTACAGGTACCCCGACCAGGAGTGGATCAGTAGGTACAGTATTAGTAGTATCAATAGTAATACTCCAGCTCCTATGACTTACAGCTGAACAAAATCGTCTGTGGGTAACTGGAATAAATTATTTGAGAAAACGAGGCCATGAGAAGGTTAATGGACTATTTTGGCTGTATCTGAAGAAAAGGAAAACACTGGATTGAATAATAAATGTGGATAGGACGAGTATGAAAAAAATAAAAAACTGATTCGAAAAATAGTTGTGGACAGGACCAGTATGCATTATGGCTGTCCAGCAGCTATTGGGATAGGCGGATGGATGGTGGAAGGAAGGTATATTTCATCATCATCATTAACTTAATCATTCAATTTCTTCCCTTCCATCACGAACCTACGAGCTGGGGGCTAGGGTGGCCAGCCTGACTAGCCTCTGAGTGGCATTATATTAGCAATAAACTCCAAGCATCCCCCGAATATAAAACCATCGAGGCTCACTCCGGTTGGAGTGCCTTTACCCACTAAGCCATCTGACGTCACTTGATTGTATGGTTGCCACCCAACGTAGCAAACGGTTTCCTGGTTATAGGAAACCATTTGGTTTGTCACTCAGTGCACCGTCACCTGAAGGCACCGCTACATCGAGTGAGTGAATGGTGGTCGGTCTCATCTGCCACATAGGGAAGTATTTAACGGACTGTAAAAGAAGTGTATGAAAACATGGAAAGAAAAGTTGGACTGACACGCAAATGTGGATGGGGCCAACATGTAATGGTAGTCATTAGTTCAAGTGTGAGGATGGAGGGACAAACAGGAGTGCATTATACCCCTCTCACTGCCGGTATTACTCTCATCTGTTACACTCATTTTGTTGATTACGTGACAGTGAAAGTGTTAATCGAGAAACGTTTCCGTAATTTCTTTCCGCTGAGAACTGAGTAATCGAGAGTGAGTTCCGTCTGTTCCTCCTCTGCCTGTAACCCTCGGGCGCCACTGTACCGTCCACTTTAATTCGACCCAAAATTGCCATCTCTCAACTTTGACTACTGAACTGTAACATGAGATTTACACAGGAATACAACGGTTGCCACAAAGAAGTGCTATGAAAAAAAATGTAGGGTCGTAGTATTGTCTAATTCTGCCAGAGCTCTAGGAAATAAGAGGAAGTGGACGAACTATAACTATGGCTATACCTCAAATGAGAACATGATGCTTCACCACACACACACACACACACACACACACACACACACACACACACGCACACACACACACACACACTTAGGAACCATGAATGAGGCAGAGAAGTTTTCTGAGGTTTGGGTTTGGATGCTTGAATGAGCATGATTGTAATGATGGGAAGATCTGTGCGACAGGTAATGTGTTTTATGAAAGAAAACTAGATGGTATGGCTATGTCTGAAACAAGCTGAAAGGAACAGAAGAGCCGGCTGGAAGCACAGGGAGAAAGTTTGGGGTGAAGGAAAGAATAATTGAAGGAAGGAAGAGCAGTACATTTAAGAGAGAAAATGTGGAACTGCGAATGAGTGCATAGAGGCAGGTAGTGGTCATGTGATTAGAGAAGTGATCCGCTGCCTAAAATGACTCGAGTTCTGTCTCATGCTGGGGAAGGGAATGGTCGGATGGTTTGATATTGCCTAAAATGAC
This sequence comes from Coenobita brevimanus, assembly GCF_032717465.1. NCBI lineage: Eukaryota > Metazoa > Arthropoda > Malacostraca > Decapoda > Coenobitidae > Coenobita > Coenobita brevimanus. The sequence continues at coordinate 45,509,639 of NC_137010.1, read as the reverse complement.
TATATTAATACTCTATTTAGGCCCACTGATATGCCCTAATAACATCCCACTAATAACATCACACTAATCCTGAAAGAGACCGCTGTAGCATGTATTAGCGCCGAAGTGGTGACATGTGAAGGTGTGTGACATACAGGACTGTTGAACCTCATGGAATTTATTGTGGGTCTATGGCCAGAGTCACACACAGAAAATCGTCAGTGAGAGCATATTGAGTATCTGAGGGGAGTGCATAGGAGAGGGAAGGAGTTTGGAAATACTTTGGTGGGAATACTTAGGTAACTGTGCGGGGAGTTTGGGGAGAGGAAGAGGGAAGTGGTGTTGCCAGGAAGAAGGAACCACAGGCCAGAAGCCCGCAAGAGTGTTCCTTAAAACACACACACACACACACACACACACACACACAAGATAACAGAATACCAAATCAAGATCTGTTCATTTCGAGATGCCTGGACACGATGCCTTTGAAAGACTGGAGGTCATAGGCAGTAGGATATACAGACAAAGGAAGTCTGTTCCAGAGTTGACCTGTTGCATACATGAAGGACTGCATTAGAAAGCAGGACAGAAAAGGCATGAGGGTTTGTTGCTAGACGAGTGCTACGCACCCGCCATAGTGGTGGGGAAATGCAAGCAGACAGTTCAGAGGAGCAGTGACCACTGAAGCAGCGGTAGAAAAGAGATGAAGATGCAGCAGTGCGGCGAAGAGAATGAGACTGAAGGGAACCAGTAAGAGGACGAGAGCTAATGAGACGAAAAGCCTTTGACTCCACCTTGGTAATTTGTATGTGGGAAACCTCCCCGCACATGAGAGTTGCAACCTACACGGGAGGTGGGGAGGGGAATAAAGTTCATGTATAAAGTCAACAAGTGTGCAGGGGTGAAGAAGTGACGGAGTCAGCTTACCACATCTAATTTCTTAGAAGCAGATTTTACAAGATAGGTATTATCATTTTTCCAAGATAAATGCCAAAAGAATGAAACCCCAAATGTGTTTAAGATGATGCGGGAATGAGTTGGATATTGTTAAAAAGTAGAGGATACTCCTGCGGAAGATATTGACGAGTTGGAAGATATACGAAGTGAGTTTTTGATGCATTAAAAATAAGATTACTTTTACCCCAGTCAGAGATATAAGCCAAGTTAGATATTACAGTAGGTGTGCCATAGCCTCATCCCTTGTTTGTTGAAGTAACTGCTGAGATGGACGCTGCGAGAAGAGTATGGAAAGGGGAAGTTATCAGCGTATGAACTGAACTGAATGCAAAGGGAGGAAATAAGGTACAAGAAGGAATAACAGAGAAACATGGAGTGCCTGGAGTAAATGAGAATGAGGAACTGCATGTCGAGCTATGTTGGAAGGGAGTGTTGAAGATTAAAAACACCTGGTTTACGAAAATGTATATGCACGAGTATACGTGAGTGAGTGGAGTGGATGGACAATGACACTGATGCACATAGTCTTGGTGGACAGCCTTGTGAAAGGAAGGTCGTTTGATGTGACCGATTTTAGGAGGGCATCAGCAGAGATGTTTAACTACTTAATTACTGGTGTGGAGGGTAAAATGTGTAGTTGTTTTGGCAGAAAAAGGAAGAGGGTGAGTGTGAAGGAAGTGGTGAAGGTGAGTGAACTTCGAAGAAGATGAAAGCGTTGACATGTCAGGAAAGAGTAAGAACAAAATTATTAAGCATGAGAGATGCTGAACAGGGAGGAAAAAGAACATTTTAAAAAGTTCAGAGAAATTTTGCAATAAACAGTAATACTGAAGCTGTAGGGGTATAAGTCTACTGTAGATGCCAGGTAAATGGCAAAGGACTGTGATGATCATATGGGAACTACAATTTACACAACACAACGCAAAGGAGGAAGAGGGACTTTTTCGCAGGGCGGTGTGTGTGTGTGTGTGTGTGTGTGTGTGTGTGTGTGTGTGTGTGTGTGTGTGTGTGTGTGTGTGTGTGTGTGTGTGTGTGTGTGTGTGTGTGTGTGTGTGTGTGTGTGTGTGTGTGTGTGCGTGCGTGCGCGCGCAATTATTTGCATGGGGAGGGCGTGAAAAGTAAACAGAGAAAGTGAGGGATTTGCAAGTAGGTTTTATAGACTCAAAGACGGCATGTGAGAGAGGAGATAGGGATACTTTACGGCAAGCGGTACAGATGTAATGCATGGGGTGGGAATGATATCTTTAAGCACTGTACATGGAGAAACTTACCAAATGATTAGGGCAGGTGTGTAAGTGGAAGTGAAAGAGAATGACTGGTTAAGGTAGAAGTGGGGTTGTGTTAAGGATGTCATGTCTTCAAGGTTGTTCAGTCTATAATGGATAAGCCGACCAGGAAGGCAGATGTAAGAATACTAAAGAAAGAGGGAAGATGAAGGGATGTATGGAGAGAAGGTGACTGGGATGCAATGCACTTATTTTCTGCAGATTTATTGCAGACTCATAGGGCAAGATTCAACAGGAAGTATCTGAGTTTAGAGGAATTATCAGTGAAGGAAACTGTCAGTGAGTGTGAGAAATGGCAATGTGAGGCGATGTGGTAGAGAAAGAGAGCACGCTAGCAACATGGAAAAATGTTTGATAGGAAATTTTGAAAGAAATTAACTGAGTAAAGTACTTAGAAGTGTGACATAGCACCAGATAGAATCCAAGAACCTAAAGTAATTTCACAGGATAATAGAAGGATCAAAATATCAAGGGCATTGAAGAACGTGTGGGCAGCAAGACCAATATCTATAAAGGTGAATATGCATACGTACAATGACTATTGGTGCCAACTGTGCTGTACCATTGCAAGGCGTGGAAGTGCTGGAAATGAAGTGCCAAAGACCTTATTACGTGGGATGAGGTGGTCGGACTGAGTGAAAAATGATACGGTAAAAGAGAGGTGTGGAAGCAGACGCAGTCTGAAAGAATGGACTGCACAAATGTGATACGGTCATGTGGCGAGAATGGGTGATAAAAGCTTGGGTAGAAATATATCGACTGAAAAGAGTAACTGAGTGGAAAAGATGCATAATGGCAACCAAAATATATAAGCAGTTTCTTATTATTAATATTATTACCTTGGCGGTAAATTTTGCTTATTTGGAGACCGACATCGAAGGAGTTTCATAAGAATGTGTCTGCTACAGACCACAGACCCTAAGCACTAAAGTTTTAGCCACTAGTGTTCATATTGACGAATGTGTGCTCAAGCAGTGTTTTTAGTAGTAACTGATGACATTTTATCGTTTCTGTCTTTTTTTGTCCGTCCCGACTCTCATTACCAGGGCCACTTGAAACTGAATCCTTCGAGGAAAAATTTTAAAAAGTGATGTGGTATGAAAAGAAAACGAAATGATTACATTTTCTGCTTCATTTCAAGAGTCAAAAATGAGAAAAAAAAAAATGCTCAGGGAATCCGTGTGGCTACAAAACCTAAATAGAAAAATAAACCAATTAAATGTTCATATGGCTGAAGAAGTCTTCTCCAGCTATGGCCAGACGGTTTCACGCAGCAGAGATTGGGTCATGGCAGCCGTGGAGTGTAGATACTGTCACCATTAACCCCTTCACGGTCGGAGCAACATTAATAATCTAATCCAATGCGCCAGTCGACTTTATCCAGCCAAATGTGAATCAGCATCGCCTTGGAGTGTCAACAGTGTCACCATTAATTCTCACTTGGTTGGAAAAACACTATAATTTTATTCCATCTGATGAGAGACGACAGTATTCCCATGAGAGCAAGTCATAAAACTGTCTAGTACAGTACATCTCTTTCCACTAAAATCCTTAATCTATAAACTCTTCTCATTTGTAATTTGTGTTTGACACCAATAACAAAAATAATAACCAGCATAACCCTTCTGACTGCCGGGGCTTCTGTCGAACACCTGAACAGCATCATGTGAGGTGATACCCTCGTCAGATTAGGAGGTGTTCTTGCGCCTACTCAGCGATTTATTTTGTACACTAAACCTTGCTATTTTTTTTTTTTTTTCTGTATTCATGTTCCTACAATACTGACAAAGTGTGTATGTATAACACTCAAGGTAATACTGGCACCTCCAGTACGAAGAAGCCCTGATAATTTTCTGGTGCTGTCTGCAGATTAATATATTATGCTTGGGAGACAGTTTTCAAACTGGAGGGGTTAAACATAGCCTTCACTAACCCCTTCATTCCTTAAGATACTTCTTAAGTTGGATAAAATCGCCTGAAGATCCTAAGAATGAACTGAAATAAGACTTCATCGCAGTGAAAAAGCAAACAGGCCACAGGTAATAATGGAAAGGTAAGGAGGAGGTGCTGGCGACACTACAGCCCCTGATGCTGGCCTCGGTATATGAACTCTCTTGCTGTAATGGACGCGGTTAGATATTTTGTTCAGGCTAAATTCAAACCATTTCACTCAGCTGAGGCAATATCTGGCTGGCCAAAGGTTAATCGATCTTTTGCTCAACATTGTTACTACTAGAATTTCCCTTTGATGAAGAAAAACGTCCAGGGAAGACGATTGGATTAAGTGGGTGCATGGCAGTGAAAGCTGATTAATAATAATAAAAATAATAATAATAATAATAACAATAGTAATAACATGAACAACTATAATACTACTACTAATAATAATAACAATAACGTGATGATGACGATGATGATGAAGATAAAGAATAGAAGAATGAGAAGGAAGAGAAGGGGGAGGAGAATGGTTTAACTACCGCCTATGGGCTGCACGAGGGTCTTTAAGACAGACAATCATTTTTCGCTAGGCTGCAGTTTTAACTTAGAACACCACCTGCAACAGTCGGTGTAACACCCAGGTCCATCTGTTATGCTGTGTGGTGACCGGGGAGAAACAGATCTTATCCAACAGTCTGACCAGTCCAGGTTTGGAATTCAGTCATAGATAAGGAGGAAATCGAACTTTGGCTTTTGCGTTTGCGAGCTGGATATGTTGACTAATAACACCATCGGCTGCCCCTCACCACAGGGATTATCAACACACTGCTAACCTTTTCATGGCCACCTCAGATTCACTGTCATATTTTGGCTAACGCCAAACGACTACTACAGTTGAGAGTCAGCAATGGCATCGTTAGTGTTAATAATGTGTCCGTTAATCGTATCATGGTTGTTTCAGCCACACTAAAAACCAAAATAAGACCAGATGGCTTTGGTCAATTTAGGATGGATTGCGGAGGCCTAAGTATTATACCGTAGCTTCTTCAGTACGGTGATGTGTTCATGTACATTATCCTTGCCGCTGCAGAGGGTTATATTCAGTCAAGCATTGCCCCTCGCAGTGAAGGGGTTAACTAAGATGGGATATAACTTTTCCACATTTATAATATCTCTCCATATCTGACAGCAAGAGCAAAACAGGAGACATGAAGGGGTTCAGTTTCAACAATGTGTACTTCCCGCTTCTGAATAAAATCATTTGGTGTTAGTGTGAAATAGCTATGGAATCCGTTCGTAGTGGGGAAGCTGTTAAATCTCTGGATTACATATTTAATGCTTTTGTTCCCTCCAAGCGATTCTATTCAGTCTAGGAAAGACCTCCAACATTTAAGGGATTAATGAAGAATATATGTAACCCATACAGTTTGAATAGTCTCTCCAAAGCTAAATATAAATTGTCTTTGGATACCATGAAAAAGTACGTAATACGTCGTTGTACTGAAACAGTTGACTCTTTGAATGTGGTGATTTTTTTTTAAATATCTAATTCTTGCTGCATCCATACTTATTCAGTTTAGGCGAGATTTTTCGATCTGTTGGAGTTAAATGTGGCTTTGTCAACTTCTACACGATAGGTCGATCATATGTTGAATAAAATCATCATAAGAGCACGAATTTAACGGAAATAAGAACGTCGATTTGAAAACGACCTTCGTTGTGGCCTCAGACTCATTTGAAATTATGAACCCAATGGAATGGAAGCTGATGTTGACGTTCTCTCGCAGTCCACCATCTTCCTTTCGGGGAATAGGGAGGAATATGGTCGACGTTTGTGTGATCAGGCAGAGGAGTCGCCAGGATTATATCGGTGCCACCACGTGAAGGCGTTACTCTCCGGCACCACTATAAAGGCTAATGGGGGGGGCGTCACATTTCTTTCCCTTTCTAAATTTAGGAAGACTAAAACAACAAGACGTCACCGGTATGAAGTGGCTAAAACGATCCCTCGGTCTGTATTGCCCTCTTTAACCACTGTACTCCAGTGCCATATTATATCTTACTATTTTGTTGCCGTCTCCAGATTGTTTTGTTCACTTTGAGTTAGATTTTTTTGAACTGATGGTTAGATACAGCCTTTATTAACGTCTTCAGAATGAGAGGGCTATTCCAGGATGAATGATGTCTTTGGATAACACACAAAAATGTTATAATGATGAAGCTGTTTATTGGGTTCTCAGTTTGTTCTGTTTAACTATATCACGAACACGGACCCTCCCCCCCTCTCTCTCTCTATTCGTGCTGCTACTGACCAATGATATTCGTGGCTCTTACCAGGCTTCGCATTGGGCACTCTCGGCTTACGCGTGGGTTCTTAATGAGTGGTGGAACTCATCCGTACGGCGATGATTGCCTTGTTCCCCTTACTGTCCGACACTTGCTGGTCGAGTGTCTACAGTAAGTCTGGGTACCTACGTCAGAGACTCCTCCACAGGCATAAGGGGGCAGATGGTGCCTACTGTCTGTCCTCGATGCTTGGTGGAGCTTCCGGCGATTTTACTGATGTTATTTGTTTTCTTCAGGAGGCAGACCTCCTTTCACTTTTATAAGTAATTGGTATTTTTTGAACTATTCTTTTGTTATTTTCGACGTTCTGTTTCTAATAATGGGTTAACTTCATTTTGAACAAGCCCTTTTTATTTCCGGCGTCCTTTACCTTGCTGTTCGGCGGCATATGACCCTGGCAGTTGCGCCGCCAGATTATAATTATAATCAATCAGTCAATCAACCAATGCTATTCAGCACAGGACAGTCCCTTAGTGGAAAAGATATTGATAAACGCAGTACCTACCTGCCCCATTTCAAAACGTCTCTCCTAAGTTTAATCAGATGGTTTAGAGACAGCAAGAATAGAACAGAAGTGTACATCACATAACTGCAGAGGCTAACCCCTTCACTCTGATGACGCATTAAACATTATTATTATTATTATTATTATAATTATTTCTACTACTACTACCACTGCTACTCCTACTACTGCTACTACTAGTACGACTATTATTATTATTATTATTATTATTATTATTATTATTATTATATTATTATTATTAATCCTTCTACCACTACTACTACTACCGCTACTGGTACTATTAATACCAGTATTACTACTACTACTACCACTACTACTACTACTACTATCAGACGCTTGGTGAGGCTGGTGGAACAGTCCCAAGCTGAATAAAATCGTCTGGTGGCAGCACGAATACAACGAGAATAAATCACAATACACGTCATCGCAGTGAAGGGCCAATACTGCACATTTAGCGTTTTACTTTTTAAGAATCACATTTTTGCCGTGAGACTTTCACTGCCCCTAAAAAGTTCATAGTCGATTTTTTTTTTACTTAGATTTTTGATCTGGACTTTCAATACATCAAAAAAAAAAAAAAAAAAAAAGGTTGCTAGTTCATTTTTGTAACCTGACAAGAGAGGTGGCTGTTTTCTTGCTCAGTTAGCCCGTCACTTTTTCGCTAATTGGTTGCGTCAATGTTAGAGAGAGAGAGAGAGAGAGAGAGAGAGAGAGAGAGAGTGGCTGTTTTCTCCACCCCAATAATTAACCCATCACTTTTCCCATTAATGGTTGCATTAATGTGGGAAAGAGAGAGAGAGAGAGAGAGAGAGAGAGAGAGAGAGAGAGAGAGAGAGAGAGAATTTTGAAAGTATATCTGTCTGTCTGTCTTTGTTCCCCTCACCCCCTCTCTCTCTCTCCCAAGATGACTATGAGCCTCAGGGAAATCCTGACAACTGTTGTGTGACCAAATGGACGGCACCCATGGGACACAACAACAACAACAACAACAACAACAATAACAACAACAACAAAAGAGAAAATATTGAGACATAACAAGAACAGTAACAATAACAACAACAGTAATATGAAGAAGATGAAGAAGACGACGATGACGACTAAGAAGAAGAAGAAGAAGAAGAAGAAGAAGAAGAAGATGATGATGATGATGATGATGATGATGATGATGATGAAGAAGAAGAAGAAGAAGAAGAAGAAGAAGAAGAAGATGATGATGATGATGATGATGATGATGATGATGATGATGATGATGATGATGATGAAGAAGAAGAAGAAGAAGAAGAAGAAGAAGAAGATGAAGAAGACGACGATGAAGATTAAGAAGAAGAGGAAGAAGAAGATGATGATGATGATGATGATGATGATGATGATGATGATGAAGAAGAAGAAGAAGAAGAAGAAGATGATGATGATGATGATGATGATGATGATGATGATGATGATGAAGAAGAAGAAGAAGAAGAAGAAGAAGAAGAAGAAGATGATGATGATGATGATGATGATGATGATGAAGAAGAAGAAGAAGAAGAAGAAGAAGAAGAGGAGGAGGAGGAGGAGGAGGAGGAGGAGGAGGAACAAGAACAAGAAGAAGAGGAAGAAGAAGAAGAAGATGAAGAAGAAGAAGAAGATGAAGAAGAAGAAGAAGAAGAAGAAGATGAAGAAGATGATGAAGAAGAAGAAGAAGAAGAAGAAAAACAACAACAATAACAATAATAATGAGAAAAAAGCACTAACAGCATCAATACAATTCCACACATATGCAATTCGTACAACAATAGCAACAAAAATAGCAACCACAACGACAGCAATAATATCGGCAGCAACAACAACAACAACGACAATGACAGCAGCAACGACAGCAACATCATTAGCAACAACAACAATAATGATAACAAAAACAACAGTAAGAACAATGACAGCAATAATATCGGCAGCAACAACAACAACAACAACGACAATGACGCAGCAGCAACGACAGCAACATCATTAACAACAACAACAATAATGATAACAAAAACAACAGTAAGAACAATGACAGCAATAATATCGGCAGCAACAACAACAACAACAACGACAATGACAGCAGCAGCAACGACAGCAACATCATTAACAACAACAACAATAATGATAACAAAAACAACAGTAAGAACAATGACAGCAATAAAGCAACAGCAATGACGACGACGACGACAACAGCAACAGCAACAAGAACGACAGCAATAACAACAATAATGATAACAAAAACAACAGTAAGAACAATGACAGCAATAAAGCAACAACAATGACGACGACGACGACGACAACAGCAACAACAACAAGAACGACAGCAATAACAACAAGAATGACAGCAACAACAACACTAACGACAGCAATAACAACAAGAACGACAGCAATAACAACAAGAACGACAGCAACAACAACAATAATGATAACAAAAACAACAGTAAGAACAATGACAGCAATAAAACATCAACAATGACGACGACGACGACGACAACAGCAACAGCAACAAGAACGACAGCAATAACAACAAGAACGACAGCAACAACAACACTAACGACAGCAACAACAACAATAATGATAACAAAAACAACAGTAAGAGCAATGACAGCAATAAAACAACAACAATGACGACGATGACGACAACAGCAACAAGAACGACAGCAATAACAACAAGAACGACAGCAACAACAACACTAACGACAGCAACAGCAACAAGAACGACAGCAATAACAACAAGAACGACAGCAACAACAACACTAACGACAGCAATAGCAACAAGAACGACAGCAATAACAACAAGAACGACAGCAATAACAACAAGAACGACAGCAATAACAACAAGAACGACAGCAATAACAACAAGAACGACAGCAATAGCAACAAGAACGACAGCAATAACAACAAGAACGACAGCAATAACAACAAGAACGACAGCAATAGCAACAAGAACGACAGCAATAACAACAAGAACGACAGCAATAGCAACAAGAACGACAGCAATAGCAACAAGAACGACAGCAATAACAACAATAACGACAGCAATAACAACAAGAACGACAGCAATAGCAACAAGAACGACAGCAATAGCAACAAGAACGACAGCAATAACAAGAACGACAGCAATAACAACAAGAACGACAGCAATAACAACAAGAACGACAGCAATAACAACAAGAACGGCAGCAATAACAACAAGAACGACAGCAATAACAACAAGAACGACAGCAATAGCAACAAGAACGACAGCAACAACAACAATAATGATAACAAAAACAACAGTAAGAGCAATGACAGCAATAAAACAACAACAATGACGACGACGACGACGACGACAACAGCAACAGCAACAAGAACGACAGCAATAACAACAAGAATGACAGCAACAACAACAATAACGACAGCAACAACAACAAGAATGACAGCAACAACAACAATAACGACAGCAATAGCACTCCTTTTCTCTCATCTGTCACTCGCCTCTTCCCTCCTGCCAGCCCTTCAGACGATTTTACTCAGCCAGTGCAAAAATCTTATAGTGACGGGCCAACACCTCGCTTCAGATAACGTATTTCACTGGTCTCACCTTTCAGCTTCCAGACGACATTATTCACCCCAGGCAGCTCTTATCGAAGGGATGAGTGATGGATACATGTAATCCCCCAAGTTCGAAAAGTCTTTTATTAAACTGAAAGAAGCAAAGACAAAACAAGAAGAGGTGCCAAGGCACAGCAAACCCGTCCCCGGCAGTCATTTTAGTGCTGGCGTATAAACACAACAGGATATCTAGTCAAAGATGCCCCATATCATATTTGGAGTAAATCGGGTGAAAATTGACGATTTTATGCCCATTTTAAATTTTAGGCCCGACCCACCTGACACTGAACCCCCTACCGCTAACAGGGGGGTGACCCCCCTGATGTAATAAATCAAGACCTATCTACGATCCGTGAATGGGGACAAAACAACCTTGTCTCATTTAATGTTAGTTTTTTTCATTTTCATTCATTGCCAGACGCCACGTATCCCAAACGGGGTGGCCAAGAGCTCAGAGTTAATTGTTTTACAGGAAGGGGCACTAATCCTCCACCAACCCCACTTGACACGCAGGGAGAACGTTATGCCAACAGCATCTGGTGTTCCCAGGCGGTCACCCATCCAAGTACTAACCAGACCCAACGTTGCTAGTAAAACTAAATAGATACAATTTACTAATAGACAGGTATTGCCAGATTCGTATATTACCTTCAGTACTACTAATATTCCCATCTCCAAAAGTATTGAAATTCTCGGCGTCTCACTTTACAATGCTCTCAGCTGGACCTCTCATGTTAGATCACTTGTTAAAACTGCCTCAAAGAAACAAAAACTAATGTACTGAGTCTGTAACTTCTTCACTGACGGGCAGTTACCTATAATTTATAAGTCATGTGCGCTCTCAGCTTGAATATTGCTCACCCTTGTGGAATGGATGTGGAGAGGTTGCATTAAAACAATTAGACAAAATTCAGAACAAGGCTGTTAGAATTATTAACAACCCTGCCATTACAAATAAACTACCTCCCCTACAAGTATGAAGGAATGATGCCTCCCTTGCATTATTTTACAGATATTTTTATGGCAAATGCTCGGACGACGTTGCGTCCAGTGTGCCACCTCTACATGCCTTCCCTCGTGCTACATGGTCATCTGGTAGCGCTCATGACTGGAATGTCACTCAGCCATATTGCAGAACTTCTGGCTATCAGAATTCTTTCATTCCCCGTAGTGCATCTCTCTGGAACTCGCTTCCCCAGAGTTGTTTCCTTCCAAACTTCAACCTACAGCTGTTCAAGTCTAACTGTTACAGATATTTTATGAACAGACGACACCAGTAATCTGGTGTATGGATTATTTTTTTTATTCGTTTGTTATTTCTTCCTCTGTTCTGTTATTAAAAAAAAAAAATGTTGTAGGATGCAGATTTGGAAGATGCACCTTTAGGCTTTGGTTTCATGTCGATATGACGAATTTACAAGGAGTTATGGCGAAAAAATGATTTGGGGGCCTACAGCCTGGACCTTGGCTCAATTTGGCCCAAAATTTAATAAGATGATCAGAAGGTCATAGCCCATCATCCCTGTAATTTTAGTCAAAATTGCACCAGTAGTTTTCGCGTAAAATTGTTAACAGTTAGACAGACAGACAGACAAACAAACAAACAAACAGACAAACCGAGTGAAAACAATACACGTACCAAAGCCCGTCCAGGGCGGGGACGGATAATTAGAGACGGCATCGTACTGAAGAGACCGATGGAGAGAGTATCTAGCCTGTTCACTAACAGACACCTCCCAGTGCTGCATAAAACTGTCAGACAGCATTAGCGATAGAATATACGTGACGTCATCGTGATGGAGGAGTTAATGCATTGGATCGACCCCCCTTTAGTGCACCATCGGTTAATTAATCGCAGCAGGCGGACGTACTTTGTAATTAGTTTGGCAACAACCAAATTATTATATTCTCCTCACCTCTTGTGAGATACTAAATGAACGGAAGGGATAAGATATAACCTTCATTAATCATTCATTTACAGGACACTCTCCTTAACTGGATACACTTGCTGGTGGTGGCACGAATATAAACTAAACAAAAAGGAGCACTTAGAAATTGCAACGCCCGCACCCACCAACTGGTGTAAGATTCAAATATTTAACTTTGCTCTGTGGCCTGAACCTTCGACAGATTACTCACAAAGTTTGCCCAGTGACCTTGACCTAAGACCTTTCCCTGTGACCTAGACCTTTGTTCTCAAAATCGAATCCCTTTATCCTTGGTTAACCCTTTAGCACGGACTACTCTTCTTTATCATCCAAATTGGTCTGTTCTTATAGAACTTAACAATTTTGATCTAAAACTGAGAATTATGCATGTTTTTTTCAATTTTGCTCCTCAAATAAGGAAATATGGCACGCCCATTTAAATGGGCTCTATGGAGCAGTCCCCCTTGGTGTGACTCTCAGTTTTCATCACTGTGCATTAATATGATAAAATTTATTGATGGATCTGGATTAAATGAAAGAATTGTGTGTTGAACCATCTCATTTAATAAATATTTGTTGTAAAGAGAGTAATTAAAAAAAAAATGTATAGCTAATGAAATTATTACAAGAATCTGCCGCATAAATATAAAGTAGCAGTCTATAATAAGATTCATAGCAGTTAAAAAAGAATTCCAGGAAAGCTTACTCCTATATATTTTGAAGCATAAATTCATGAAACTGAGAAATTATGACTGTATATTATTTACAGGCAATACTAAGAGCTTTGACATAGGCTTTTACATCAGTTGACTGAAAAATACACATTCCTATTTCTTTGTGTGATACTCCACAAAGCACTGGATGTGCAGTGCCACATCACATTTGAAGCACTTAGGCTTCACATTCTTCTTACACACACCACACTGCCATTGAGTATCTCCCATCACAACATAATGATCTGTTCTGTCGTAGCGTACATGCTCGGGTGAAGTTAGTGGCACAAGGCTACAAGGTTTCTCTGATGGTTTTAGCAGAACATTGACAATTTCCCTCAGAAACTCTAGCTGTGACACCTTGTGAATCTTTCTGTAGAGAATCCACCCATTTACAATTGAGCCATTCAGGAGAAAGCGGAAAAGAGGAAAGTACCACACTCGCTTCCTAAATGACACTATACTTTCCCCTAAATTGATCAAACAGATCTACTCCTCCCATTCCTTTGTTATAAAGCTTCACAATGTTTGGGTGAGGGATTACTACCACTTCTTTCTTCTTTATTGACCACCGTTTGCATTTGCCCATTGAGAGAGATGCACTGTCACTTCTGTTTGTTGCCACCCTAACATCGCTGTTGTCATTCCATGTACAAATAGCAATCTTCTTTTCTTTTTCCTGAAACAACTCTGCCTCCCCTCTCTCTTTTTTCTTGATGTCTGACACTGGGACATCCTTGACTCTGTCCTTACGAATTGTTCCTGTCAGACTAATATTAGCTTCCTGGAAAGACTGGAGAAGAGGCAGTGTTGTAAAAAATTTGTCAACATATCCACTGCTACCCTTAGGTACTTTCCTTTGGCCAATGCATGGACTACAGATTCACCCACAGGCATTCCTTCCTCAAACCCAGAGTCTTTTCCTTCATACAAGCGGAAATTCATTAACAGTCCTTCATGGGAGCATAGACACGAAAACTTGTAGCCAAATCTCACGGGCTTTCCTCTAATGAATTGTTTGAATCCATGTCGCCCATAATATGGTTCCATGGCTTCATCAATAGCCCATGTCATAGGAAGCGGTTGAGCGATATCCATGAGGAGCTTGTTGAAATGTTCAAAAAGAGGGCGAATCTTAAAAATCTTATCATCTGAAGGCTTCTTTGAGTTGTCCACAAAGTTCAGGCTTCACACAATCTCCTCAAATCGGTTTATTGTCATTCCACACTGAGTTACAGCCAGATTTTGGGTGTCCGCCTGCTTCGTCCAATACAGCTGTCGGTTTGGAACTGGGCATGAGAGAAGAAAGATGCCAAGTACCTGATGCAGTTCTTCTTCGGTAACACATAAATCTTTCCCAATTTTAACTTGATGATAACGGTTTGTCTCTGTCTTGATCATCTCAATCAATTCTTTGTCCCAAAAGTATCTGAATATGTCCACAGGTGTAAATCCTTCATCTGCCCATTTTTCTACAATAGATGGTTTATGTACTTCATGTAAGCTTAGGGCATCATCTCGGGTGTGTTACCCGAGAATACATTGTAATATTGAGAAAAGACCCAGTTATTATATACATTAGTAAAAGTAAAAATATATTATGCAAGAAACAATTTTTTAGGATCCTAAATATATATTCATACATATATTGACCCTTGGGGATAAGAATATATCAGATATAATCAAAATAAAGTAACACAAGCATTAAAAGTGAACAAGTATTTTGATTCAAGTATTCTCCTTAGGCAGCAGTGCCCTGACTGAGCTCCATAGAGCCCATTTAAATTGGCATCATATTTTCACTGATAATAAAAGTGACAGAATGTGGTTTTCCCTCAAATCAATAATTTCACACATTAAAACAAGTCTTTATATGTCATTTTTACCATCACTCACTATAAGAAGTTCCATATGCAACAATGTATAGACAATAACTTACTGATGTCCAGACATTTTGGTAGAAGCAGTGAAGTAGCTCTCCTTCCTTCCTTCATTTACTTGTTATTTACAAAGTGAGTTAGAATATGAATCATCAGCTGAGAAAAGTTACATTTTCTTTAAATCCTGCAACAAGAAGAACGTAAATTCTCCAGTAAACTTAGATAAAATTAGTGTTTCTAAAAAGTAAAATTTCCGCCCATTTAATTGGGCTCTATGCGTTCGTGGGTTAAGCCTCAAAATTTTCACAAAATTTAGTTTACATTGGATAAGAATACATTTGTTGACCTTGCCATGTGACCTTGACTCTGAGTGTAGGGTTCGAGTCCATGTCGTGGTGAATACTTAAAGTGGGTGTTGGCAGCATGTCCTTTCATAATGTTTGGATATATTCACACCCTCTCCGTTCTACCAATGACTTACATAGACCACGACACAAGCATTGTCAGTACAACACTGCAATTTCCATATACATCACCTCATTTAGACACCCGTCCCCCTTTCGTACTTCGTCAGCATGGGGAAGGGTCATTTACGGTTATCCCTTTTCCTCCAAGAAGGTCCAGATCTGCATTAGACCTGATATGGACTGATACAAACACAGATACAAATACAGTGGACAACATCTTGTTCCGAAATAGTTGATGGAAACTGTTTGTTAACCCTTCACCTCGACATGCCTCCCAAAGCTGCACACAGTCGTCTTGAGGTGGTCAGAATAAGGTTTCATAAGACCAGCCATCCTTATTTACCTCTAGCCTTCTTTTCAACCGTCCATCTCTTTTTCCAACATCCACTGCCTCCCCATCTTCTCTCTCTCTCTCTCTCTCTCTCTCTCTCTCTCTCTCTCTCTCTCTCACACACACACACACACACACACACACACACACACACACACACACACACAAAAAAGCATATTAGAATCATTGGAGTGGCACATACAGTATATGGACTGCTAGCCAACATGAGAGTGAGTTTCGATTATATGGAAGAGGAGATGCTGAGGGAGTAAATGTGTCTATGGTGACGAGATTAGAATCTGGAATACTGGAATGGTTACCACATAAAGTTAATTAAGTGAAAAACGTACAGACGATGGCCACAGGGATGATAACAAGCTCGACAGAAGTGTGATATGAAGGAAGGATTACCAGACTTTAATATATATATATATATATATATATATATATATATATATATATATATATATATATATATATATATATATATATATATATATATATATATATATATACTGTATACCTAGGCTTTTTCCCCCAGTGGGGGGTAGCTGAGAAAGGACGACACACTCACCAAATTACTCATACACACACACACACACACACACAGGAGACATCAAGGAGTGCAGACGCGGGCCGACAGCGCTTCGTACCGAGCCAACACGGCCAGTGGCATTACCTAAATTAGTATCTTTATATGAGTCAAGCTCTGTACCAGGTTAGACTAAATGGTTTTTTATTATTAAAAAAAATAAGAAGTTTAAACAAGACTTGTTCAAACAGAAAATAGAACCGAGTAGCGAAAGAATGCGCTCAATCAGCTGATTGTTTGTTTAGACTACAACTGTCCCAGGGAATGTTAGTACTTTGTGCTTTTAGTATTGCAAAATGGCCACATACTTTAGTAAAGCAAATTTGGAAAAGAAAAGGGATAAAAGTAGAAAGCAGGAAGATGATTTCTACCAAGAACTGGTTGAAATGGAGACTCACAATAAACTGGCAGAGCGTGTACACAGACTGGAGATGGCCTTCCTCAATGAGATTTATGAAATAAAGAAGCAGATGCACTTGCAAAAGGAAGAAATAGAAAAACTAGGAAGGGAGGTCAACAAGAAAGACACAACCATATGTGAACTAACAGTGGAAGTGAGTACACTTAGGAGGAAAATGAGTGAAATGGCAAGTACAGTAATCAACCACGAGAGTATTATGGAAGAGTTCAAAAATGATACAGAGACAATTAGGCAAGTAAGAAGTCTGATAGACCAGAGCAGTGATATTGAGGAGAAGATAACACAGGCGAATGAAGCTGTGCAAAGCTACAAAAATGATGTGGAAACCACGTATGCTGAAATGGTGAAAGTAAAGAAAGACTTAGAAACAAGGGTGGAAGAAAAAAGCATTAAAAAGGAAGTGAAAAGAATAATCCAAAACAATCCAAAGTTAGTCAGAGATTCAGTAGATAACAAATCTATAGTAATCACTGGCATAGAAGAGGAAGAAGTAAAAAACAAGATCTCAAGAGACAAAAAGGAGATGGCAAATGTAATGAGTTTATTGAAAGAAGTATCAGAGGAAATCTGTGGTAAAGACATAGAGGAACACAAAAGGTTAGGGAAATAAGAGAAAAGCAATTCAAGACCTCTAAAGGTAACTTTCCAGAGTGTAAACACCGTGGAGGAGACACTAAAAAATGCAAAGAATCTTATGGAAAAAGAGGAGTTCAAAAATGTATGGATAAAAAGATGTCTAACACAAGAGGAACTGGAATTACTGAAAGAGAAGAGGGAGGAAGCAAAAACAAAAAAATGAGGGAAGATCAGAGGAAGAGAAGAACACATTTTTTTTTACAAAGTAATAAGATTGCAGGTACGAAAGTGGTACATAAACAGGAGGGAATAAAAAGGAGGAAGGTAGTAGAACCATGTCATGACAAGTATATAAACAAGATGATTAAGTTGATGTACTCAAATGTGGATGGAATGGTATCTAAATTATTAGAGATGAATGATTGTCAGAGAAAATGAACCACATATAATGTGCCTAAATGAAACAAAATTAACACCAAGGATATCAAATGACATACTAAACTTAGAGGAATATAATATATGGAGAAGAGATAGAAACTTAAAAAAAGGAGGAGGAATTATAATATTAACTAAGAAGAATCTAAAGGTCAATGAAATAAAACTAGATATACCCTCACAAGTAGAACTGAAGGGAAAGTAATTGTAGCCAATTTGTACATGCCACCCAGATCAAACACATGGGAAAGAGACGAATATGAGGACCTGGCAGAGAGTACAATTCAGAGTTTAAGAGAATTACTACATAAAATGGAAGAGAAATCGGAAAGAATTATACTAACTGGAGATTATCATACAAATATAAATTGGAATACTCTAGATATAATAAGCCAAGAAAGCTGTTGGGACCAAAAGCTCCTGGATCTCGTGCAAGAGTTTTTCCTAACGCAACATGTGAGGGAAACCACCAGAAAAAGAGGACTCGATGTACCTTCAATGCTAGATCTCATATTTAGTAGGCAAGAAAATGATATTGACAGTTTAATATATCACCCTCCACTCGGCAAAAGCGACCATGCAGTACTAAATTGCAACTTCAGGATAACATATGACATAGTTAATAGCAATGAAAGTTACAAAAAGAGCCTAAACTCTAAAAAGGGAAATTATCATGACCTAAAGAAGTATTTCTTAGAAGCTGATTGGGAAAATGAGCTTAGAGGATAAGATTTAAATGCTGTATATAAAAAATTCTGTGAATTTTATGAAATAGGAGTCCAGAAGTACATCCCACAGCACAAAGAAGCAGATAAGAAAATACAGAAATGATTCAATACAGAATGTAAAAAATCAAAAGAAAGAAGAGATTTGTTGTGGAATAGATACAGAAGACACAATAGTGAAAGGGCATATAATAATTACATACAGGCAAGAAACGATTATACAAGAATAAGGAGGGAAGCCCAAAAACAGTTTGAGGAGGATATCATAAATAAAAGTAGTGATCAACCGAAGCTATTTTACAGCTACATCAGAAGATAAACCAAAGTAAAAGATATAATACAATCCATTTCGGACGAGGGAATCACTTGTACACAAGAGACAGATATTTGTGAAGCACTAAATAAGAATTTCCAATCAGTTTTTACAGAAGAAAAAAAGTTTGAGAGGGACTATGTGGAACATGCATGCCCACACATACTACCAGATATACAAATATCAGAAAAAGTAATACAGGAGGAGTTAAGTAAATTAGACAGAGGAAAAGCAAATGGTCCTGATGAAATTTCATGTTGGGTGCTACGAGAATGTGCAAAGGAGTTAAGTAACCCATTAGTTTTTCCAGTAATCCTTGAGTCAAGGTAAACTACGTGATATTTGGAAGAAAGCAACTATTGTCCCCTTATTCAAGAAAGGGAATAGACAAAATTCACTCAACTACCGATCAGTATCACTGACCAATGTTGTAAGCAAGGTATTAGAAAAGCTTATAAGAAAAGCTTGGGTAAATCATCTAGAAGAACACAATATGATAACAGAAAGGCAGTTTGGTTTCAGAAAAGGAAAATCATGTGTTACTAATCTGTTGAGCTACTATGACAGAGTAACAGACACAATACAGGAAAGAGAAGGATGGGTGGACATTATCGATTTAGATTTCAAGAAAGCATTTGACACAGTACCACACCAAAGACTTTTATGGAAACTGTACCATCAAGGAGAAATTCGAGGCAAACTGTTTTGTTGGATGCAAGATTTTCTCATAAAAAAAGAAATGAGAACAGTACTAAGGGGAAACTACTCATCATGGAAAGAAGTGACTAGTGGAGTACCACAGGGCTCAGTGCTGGCACCAATCATGTCTTTAGTGTATATAAATGATATACACAGTAACACTGGAAATGAAAGCTATCTAAATATGTTTGCAGATGATGCAAAAATACAAAGGAGAATTACTAACACAGACTCTTGTAAAGAGCTACAAGAAGAATTAAATAAACTTCATGAATGGAGTAATACATGGCAAAATGGAATTCAATGTGGACAAGTGTCATGTAATCAAGTTTGGTAAAAGTGGAAAAAGACCTGATTGGGATTATACGTTAGGAAATAAAACCCTACACACATCAGAAAGAGAAAAGGACCTAGGTGTGATTATCAATAACAGACTATCTCCGGCTGACCACATCAGTGAGAAGGTACGGAACATGTATACACTGCTTGCAAATATGAGAATAGCATTCACATACATAAATGAAGACATGCTAAGAAGGATAATAACATCATTCATCAGACCAACCCTGGAGTATGCATCAGTAGTCTGGAGTCCTCATCTCAAAAAACACAGACAAGATTGAAAAAGTTCAAAGGGCCGCCACAAGATGGATACCAAACTTAAGGGATCTATGCTACGAAGAAAAACTAAATAAACTGAATCTACCAACACTACAGGAGAGAAGGAAAAGAGGTAACATGATAATGCTATATAAATGCATATCAGGGAAGGAGAAAATAGACATAAATGATTACTTAACATATGGGGAAGCATCAGCAAGAGGACACTGCAAAAAACTGCATAAGAAGAGAGGTGATAAAGACTTGAGGAAATTCAGTTTCCCAAACAGAGCAATTGATCAATGGAATACACTACCGAATGAAATAGTGTGTGCCAAAACAATTCACAAATTTAAGGATATGTACGAGAAATATGGTTTAAGACACGGGACAATACGAGCTTGACTCATCCCAGTAAAGATACAATTAGGTAAGAACAATTAGGTAAGAACACACACACACACACACACACACACACACACACACACACACACACACACACACACACACACACACACACACATACACACGCACACATTTACTTGTATCTTAGCCTCTAAAGCTTATGTCCCACTGTCAGGAACTTTCCCACGACACGCCACGATCTTATGTCTTCATGTGTCGCCGCATGTCGTCATGAGTAACGTGGCGTGACTTAGTGATAACGTAGCGATGACGTGGAGAACCTGGTCATTCTCCGCGGTTCTTGGTGTGCTACGGCAATTTTTGGAATATTCAAAAATTGTCGGCGTTGGTGCCGACAAGGAGGAGAACGTGAAAAGTCGTGACGGTAACATCATTTGTCTTAGCTGTGACTTAGCATGTCTTAGAGTGTCTTATCTTGTCGTCAGGATAACGTGACGCTTCCGTAGGGTGTCGTGGGATGTCGTAGCAATGTCTTTGTATGTCAGCACTAACGTGACTGTGCCTTGAAACGGCCGTTCAGGCCTACAGTTTGCGGTATGATCATGGGATTTCATCAAGATCATACCTCGAGGGAAAGATCGTGGTGATCGGGGCCGGTCTCGAAAATGAACTTGAATATGGGACACGGGCCTAAGCGGAAAAGGGACTGCTCCTCACCGCACCACATCGTATGAGGGTCAACCGCACAATGCAATCCAGTGACATCCGCAGCAGGGCCCGACAGCAGAGGTGATCAGACCACAGATGAGGGAGAACATCCTTTTGGGGCCGCGTCACCATTTATTCATCCACAATTTCTCTCCATTCATCCCTATCATGCCCAACCACTCTTCCTTGCTCCACAGACATCCCTCTCGCATCTAATGTTCTCTTCACACTGTCTATCTATCCTATTTGTGGTCTTCCTTTAAATATTACACCTCTTACAACAATCCAGTTATCATTTTCACCAATCATCGCTCTTCATCCTTTTTCTCCATATGCCCAAACCACTGCAATACTCTCTGCTTAATTAAATCAGCCGTCTCGCCCATAACTCCAGTTCTTCGCACTTCATCATTTCTCATTCGATCCATATGCGTCATTCCACACACACACTTCTCAGACACCTCATCTTCATCACATTTAATCTCTTCTCATCTACTCCCATATTCCATGATTCTGTCCCATATAACACAGTCCATACCACATACTCCCTCATACAGTCTTCACTTTATGTCCATTCTAAGCTAACGACATTTTTTCATTCTTACCAGCACCTTTCCTACTTCATTCATTCTAAACCTCACCTCTACATCTATTCTTCCATTCACAGCAACATGTGACCCTATATACTTAAAACACTCTACCTCCTCAAGCAACTCACCATTCAAAGCTACATTCATCCTCCCATCATCTACCAACCTCGTGTACTTCATAACCTTACTCTTATTCTTATTCATTCTCAATTTCCTCCTTTCACACACCTTTCCAAACACCTCTACCAGCTGTCTCAATTTCTCCCGCAAATAAGCCACCAGTGCAGTATCATCTGCAGACAGCAGCTTACTCAAGTTCCACCCTCTACCATCAGCATCCACCAGGCTCAAACCTCTACGAAACACTCTCGCATTCATTTCTCTTACAACCCCAGTCATATTAATATTAAACAACCAAGGCGACATCACACATACCTGTCCTAGCCCCACTCTCACAGGAAATCAATCACTTGCCGGTACAGTATTTCCCACCCTTACACACGTTCTGCTACTTACATAAGAACTTGTCACTCCTTTTAACAACTTGCCACCTAATCCATACAATCTCAAAACAGTCCACAAAGCCTCCCTATCATTATCATACTCATTCTCTAAATCTATGAACGCCCAAAACACATCCTTACCTTTTGCCAAATGCTTTTCACACACCTGTCTCAGCAAACACCTGATCCACACATCCCCTCCGTTTCATTTTCGTTTCGTTTCGTTTTGTAAAGGCTCCAACATGCTTACATGCGTCGGCCTTGGTCACCTAATGGCGGCTCTCCATGCTGCACGATCTATTGCAGCCTCACAGTTCAGTCCCTTAACCCTGAGGTCACACTTAATGACCTCGTCCCATGTCTTTCTCGGTCTACCCCTCATAATCCCACCCCTAATATTAACACTTCTTAAGGCCGGTTCACACGAGCAAAATCGCGGTGGTTTTTTGCCGGAATTTGCTTCCCGGTAGAAATTCCGGCAACTTTTTTCGCCTGTATGGAGAGACCGACATGTCGGTCTATTTTTGCCGGAATTGGGAGAAAGAAGCCGGGCCGATTTAAATGGAAGCACCGAACAAGGCAAAGCTCTGGGAACGAAGACGAATACGACATCTTGTGTTTACACCACTACTACTACTAGTCTTACTTTAACGTTCATTCTAGTTTGGATGTATCTGATATGAGCATGAGTATAAAATTATGAGTATTTAAGTATGAGTTAAAGGTAAAGGCATCTTATACGTGATTTATACTTAAGAAAATTTATGCATACGGCCCCTGAAGCCCCATCTTCTCCACATACCCAAACCATCTCAATCTACCTCTCCTCATCACAACACCAATACACTCCAGTCCCATCCTACCTCTAAACTCTTCCATCGTAAACCCAGCCCCCCCAGACCTTGCATACAGGGACGCACTACACATCCACCAAATCATTGTCATTTCTGTACGTTTGAGCCTGCGAATATCCTCCTCCTTTACTGTCCAGGTCTCACTACCATACAGCATTACACTCCTAACACATACTGCACACAAAGACCCCTTAGAACGTAGGGAGAGTCCTCTCAATGTCAGGAGAGGCAAGAGCTCTCTGAACTTCTTCCAACCACTTCTCACCCTTGCCACAGAGCTAGCTCCAGCCCCACCTTCAGCACACAACATGTCTCCCAAATAAAAACACTCTTCCACACACTCAAGAGATTCACTAGTCAGTCCTCCCCTAAAACCACTCTGTTCATCACCAGTCACCCTCTGTACCCTTTGTAACTCTATTAATCAGCACTCTACCATACACTATACCTACAACACTCAATACACTTATGCCCCTAAAACTAGCACATTCATACTTATCACCCTTACTTTTACATAACGGAACCACACACTAACTTGCCCATTCAATCTGCACCATACCACACACAAAACACGCATTCAGCAATCATACTAACTACTCAACAATAGTCACCCCACCACCTTTCAAACATTACACAGCACACCCAGCCATATCTGCAGCTTTCCCTGCTTTCATGTCCTTTGTTGCCTCCTGCGCTTCCTCCATCATGATCAAAGAATTACTGAACTCTCCCAACATATTTATTTCTTGCTCCCTTTCATCTGCCCCAGTCTCAGCCTCCCTTTCCTCCTCTACATTTAACAGTCTTTCAAAATACTCTGTCCACTTCTTCCTCATTGCATTCATCTTAGTTAACATCCTTCCATCCTCTGCTTTTGGTTGCTCTTCATTCCTAGACTCACCCTTTTGCACCCTCTTCACCTCCTTTCAAACATTATCTTAGTCTGTTGGAAATTTTCAGTCAGTCGCCTACCGCACCTCTCATCTGCTGCTACTTTAGCATCATGCACAGCCCCTCTCCTCCCATTCCTCTATTCCTTATACCTCTCATATGACACCTCATCCTTCCTCTGCAGCCACACTTCATATGCACGTCTCTTCTCAGCTACAGCCATACTTACTTCCTCGCACCACCATTCACTTCCCATTCTTACACCACCACCCACTCATCTCACACCACATACCTCGTTTGCATACCACCACCACAGCGCTCTTAAACAACTGCCATTCTTCCTCCACAAAGCCATTTTACTTATCTTTCACTGCATTCATCTCTTTTTTCAGCTTCTGATACTCTGTCATTCTCTTTCTTTTGTCCAGCTCACTTAGTTTTAAAACCTCTCTGCCATACCCAACTCTTCTATCTCTCACCCACCTCACACCAACTCTCAATTTTCCCTCCACCAGGCAATGGTCAGACATGCCTCCACTCTCCCCTCTCAGAACTCTCACACCCAACAATCTTCCTATTACATTCCTGGACACAACCACATAGTCCATCAATGCTCTATCAATATCCCTTCCACCCTCATGTCTCACCCATGTATACTTATAAATATCTTTCTTCTCAAACAAGGTATTTTCAATCACCATCTCTCGCTCAACACACATCCCTATCATTCTTTCCCATTATCATTTCTTCCAGGCACACCATGCATACCAACGACACCCTCAACTGCTACATTTCCCGCCCTAGCATTCAGATCTCCCATCATTACCACATTCACATTTGCTCCAAAACTCTGCAGACACTCATCAACATCATTCCAGAAAGACTCCCTCTCTTCTTCATCCCTTTCGCTACCAGGCCCATATGCACTCACAAATACCCACAACTCACGTCCAAATTTCGCTTTCACCCACATCAGTCTCGATGACACCTCCTTACATTCAGTCACACACTGTTGCACTTCGGCTCACTAACAAGGCCACTCCTCTCGCTCTTCCTCTATCAACACCTGACATTCTTCCAGTCACACTTCAAAACTTAGATTCACCTTTCCCTTTCATCTTTGTTTCACTCAGCGCTAGCACATCCAACATTCTTCTCACAAACATTCTCCCAGTCTCCCCTCTTTTAGCTTCAATCGTACAATATCCACACACATTCATAGACCCAATCTTCAGGGTACGGGGATAAGTCAATCCCCCTTCTCTTTCTATTCCCTGTCTCATTGCAGGAACTAAAAATAAACAGGAGGGGGTCCCTAGTCCCCTCACCCCGCCCCTTTTTGTCGCCTTTTACAACGCAGGGAACACGGTGGCAGAAATTTACGTAAACAGCCTGGCCGCATAGTGGTAGTACCACCCCACAGTGCGGCCAGATTGTGTCCCCCCTCCGCCATAGGGATATATATATATATATATATATATATATATATATATATATATATATATATATATATATATATATATATATATAATCTATCTATTTATTTATCTATCTACCTATCCATCGAGACAGAATATTTAACTATATTATTTAAAGAGGTATGGGGACTGGGAAAAGCGGACAGAGAGGATCTTTTGGTGAAAGATGAAGGGCAGAGAAGAAGAAATGAATTTAAAGTGAAGAAGAGATTATTCATTCATGGAAAATAATTTAGCTTTCCAAATAAAGAAGTATAGATATGTGGCACAGACTGGTAGGGGAGAGGGTTGCTGTTGTTGATCAACCCCTGTCTGTTTGACCGAGCAGACTCATCAACATCAGGCAAGAAACCGTCCCAAATGGCCATCCCGTGCAGAAAAATAATGTTCCCTTGCTGCTGGACAACGCATTTGTGTCGCATCACCCACTTAAAAGGGGCGCAATGCAGTACTAGGCTCCACATCACCCTATCATTTGGTTATATGGCTTCCACCCAGCGTTGTAAATGGTTTTCTGGGTCACAAGAAACCATTTGGCTTGTCGCTCAGTGTACAGCAGTCACAAGTGGGAAAAAGATTAATAAAAAGTGACAGGGAGGAGAGGGAGAGGGGAAGACAGACACAGGGATAAAATGATAAAGGTGAAAGAAAATATAAGCAGCACTTTTGTGGATGCTGGTGGCCACCACCTACCACCAGGGGAGAGGGTGCGAGCTAAGAACACCTGTGTTTCAAACTAGACTGAACTAAAGTAATTATGGAGACAAGATAGTACGACCTTAACTTATATCTTCCATACTAGAACTACGTACATGCAACAGTAAGTCATTCACCTTAACTTACGAGAGATCTTCCTTCTTTTCCAGTCTGTACCACGTAGTTCAGCTGCTGACTGTGGCAATGCTACGGCTGCACATTCTTTCTATGGCAGTTCTTCATAACTAGCATCGCATTCTTGTTACAGCTCAGGATCATGAGTGTGCGGATCCCATGTCGCACTGTCTCCAGGGTCTCATCAGGTGAAGAAGCTTAGTAACACCTCTTCCATAGCAATTTATTATGCATTTAACACCTTATTGCTATCCTGTATCATGTTTATTCCTTTGTGTCACTGGCATAGATTGCATAAATGTGATAAAAGCAATCATTAAATTTGCACATGCAGAAATAAACAGTCAGAGAAAAGGTGTTAGGGAACTTCCTTACCCGACGAGAAAATGACCCGATGTTCCAGACAAGGTATACCTGAGGTGTAGGATTCGTCCGACACTCGTTCCGCCTAACTCCCAGGTGATGTTCGTTCCGGTATGGTTATCGCATCACTGAGTCCATGGGGTATGCGAGGCCGCGGGTTAGGTGAGGTTAGGTTAGGTTAGGTTAGGAGAGGGAAAGTCAGGATAAATTACATTGTATTAGGTCGAATACGTTAATATAAATTAAGTCAAGTTTGATTTGGCCGGGTCAGGTGAGTCTCGGTTAAATGAGGCTAAGTGTGATTTGATTAGTTTCGATTAGGTTAGGTATATTAAGTTCCTTTGGGCTGAGTTAGGTTAGGCAAGGTTAAGTTAGCCTAACTTCGGTTGGATTAAGCTATACTAGGTTACGTTCGCGTTTGGTTTAGCTTGGTTAAGTTAGTTTAGTTTTGTTTAGGTTAGATTTGGTTAGGTTAGGTTGAGTTAGTTTAGGTTTGAGTGTCGCCAAACTTTTCAGATCTTCTTGAACAGTCCCTGATCCCAGATGGCAGGGGATTACCGCGACGCTCGTTACTCGGTTTGATTCCTAAAACAGCATTTAATATAGAAAGAGTATAAATTTAGTGTTGTTAAATAGGTTGGAGCCAGTGGTTGAGGGTATTCTGAGGGATGAACAGGCTGGTTTTAGAAAGGGACGTGGTTGCAATGATCAGATCTTTATAGTTAGGCATTTGATGCAGCAAGTTAATGAAATGAGAGTACCGTTAAGTCTTTGTTTTGTTGATTTTGAAAAGGCTTTTGATAGTGTTTCGAGAGAGACTATGGGGAAGATCATGAGACATTATGGAATACCAGAGGAGTTTGTGAGGGTCATTATGAACATGCATGAGGACACATTTTGTAAAGTGATGGTTGATGGTTGTCTGAGTGATTCGTTTGAAGTCAAGTCCGGAGTAATTCAAGGTGGTGTTCTATCGCCTTTACTATTTATATTGGTCATTGATTACATTATGAAACGCGTTGGAACAGAAACCGGTGCAGGTATACTTTGGGGAGAGAACAGGAAACTTTTGGATTTAGATTATGCAGATGATATAGTTTTGATTTGTGATGGGCCAGAAGAGATGCAGAGAGTGTTGGACTGTTTGGTGAGTGAAGGTCGCAAGGTGGGTTTGGTTATTAATTGTGGAAAAACTGAAATAATCAATATGAATATGGAAAATGCGCAGGAATGTGTAATTGGAGGTATGGTTGTAAAGCAAGTTGATAGGTTTAAATATTTAGGTACTTATTTAGCCAAGGATGGTTCTTTGAACTTTGAACTCGAGGAAAGGTTAAAGAAGGCTAATCAGGCAATGGGAATGCTTAAAAATATTTGGAATAATAACAATTTCTCTGTGCATACAAAAATCAAACTTTATAAGGTAATGGTTAGGAGTATCTTAATTTATGGACACGAGTCTTGGTACAGCACAGTGACTATGGAAAATAAATTCTTGGTGTTTGAAAATAAAGCACTTAGAAGAATATTAGGAGTTAAGTGGTGGGAAAGGATACCAAATAGTAGAATTAGAGAAATAACGGGAGTGCAGCCGATCGATGAATATGTTAGATTCTCACGATGGAAGTGGCTAGGACATGTGTATAGGAGACAGGGAATAGTACGAGGTACACCAGGGTGGGTGGCACTTGGTAGGAGAGGTAGAGGAAGGCCAAAAGAGACGTGGGTGAGGACAATGAGGCGGGAAGCTGGAGATGAGTGTTGGGGAGATCTTGAGGAGTTAGCACAAGATAGGATGTGGTGGTGTGAGTTCATCGAGGCCCTATGCATCCCCGAGGGTGCCACAGGAAATGATTGATTGATTGATTGATAAATCTACTCCTCGTTTAAACGAACAGATTAACGTAAAATAAAACCGTACTTACTGTAAGGTGTCCTGAGTTGATGCGCCCCTAGCCAGGCCATACACGGCCACTATGCCCCCAGGCAGGCCCCAGCCCAGGACGTAGAGCCACCTGAGCAGCGCCTCCTCACTGACGAAGGCCACCACCAGCAGTGTGTGCAGGTACAGACCCTCAGCGAACATCCACAGGTAACTCGACACCAGGAAGTACTGAAGCAGGATGTGCAGAGCCTGACATCCAGCCTGTGCGAGGGACCACGGCACGTTAATGAGGAGGGACAGAGTTGAAAGAAGTGGAATAAGGGATTGTGCGAAACAGAGAGAGAGAGAGAGAGAGAGAGAGAGAGAGAGAGAGAGAGAGAGAGAGAGAGAGAGAAGAAGAAGAAGAAAAAATAAAACGAAACGAGAGATCAGAGAGTGGGACGGGGCTGAAGAAACGGAGGGAACAAGTGAAGAGGGGGAGAGAGGGAAAAATGGGAAGGAGAGAAGAGCTGAGGGCAACGATGTGAGTGGAAGGAAGAGACAGAGGCTGAAAGCAAGGGGAGGAGGAACTGTAAGAAGAGGTGAGAGGAGACAAGTGGAGAGAGTAGGAAGGAACGAATGTAGGGAAGAACTCGGAGAAAGGAAAGAAGATTGAAGGCGACTAGGAATAAGCAAATAGCAACAGACCTGTAGTAAGGGAATGGAAACTTTAAACTTCTGTCTGAAAGGGAGCATAACACTGTCAGTAGTATTTATCGATGTTGTTCTGCAGTTGTATCTTTAAGGTTCTGAAAAAGGAAAAAAAAAAGCATACACCACAGAACGTTGTGATTCAGCAGTGAACATACTTAACTGGGGGCTCGGTGACTGATACTTATCCCTGCGATTTATAAAAGTTGGTACTGTATCACAACTTGCTACACTGGAGGGCAGTTTGCTCCATATATATACAACTCTGTTAAAGATGAAATGTTTAGCTTCATGTGCCTGACGTCGTTTTATATCCATTACCTCTAGTACAGTTTGAGCGATCAACTGTGAAATACTGATGGGTGGCCATATTATCGTGTCCTTTAAATATTTTGAATACATGAATTAAACCTCCTTATAACCTGCGTTTAATTAGGGTAAAGAGATTCAGGGCTTCTAAATGCTCTTCAAATGGCTTATTTCTCAGTCTAGGTATCATCTTTGTCACCCTTCGCTGTACTCTCAAGTTTCTCCATATCTTATTACACTCCACCTGACAAAGTCAGAGGAGGGTGTTGTTATCACAGGCAGGGCGGCTGGCCGTGAATTGAGATTTCATTTCCAGGCCAGAACTCAGAAAGTAGGCTACTCACTATAGGGTCCTAAAATTTCACAGTTATGTGTCGTATGGTGAACTGGTGCCTTTTGATAGGTAGAATGCTGTGTCGTAAGTAGTTTTCTTCTTTTAATAATGATAAAGTAAAATAAAAAAATAATTTTCCAGGGATTTTAATGCAACCTGCACATGGAATCTGAAGGGCCCAGGTCATGTGTCCTCAAAGCGCTCTCCTTAAGCTCATCTTTAAAAGAAAAGATTGGGAGGAGATGAGGACCGTTATGCACTTGGTTAGGTGTGCAGGGATGTGGGAAGGTATGTGCTTGATCAGATGGAGAGTTGCAACAGCGTAGCATTGCTTATGTTTTATAATACAGTGACCAGAAATGAACGCAATACTCCAACTGCGGGAGTGCTAAGAAGTTATACAAAATGAGGACAAATTTTTTGTTGTTTTTATTCAAATGTCCTGCCAATGAATCAGGTAAATTTATTGTCTTTTTTAAAAGCTTCTGTACATTGTTTGTTTGGTTCAAATCATTTGTTATTATTATCTCTGAGTCTTTTTCATGGTTTATCCTATCAGGTTGGACATTATTCATATTACAACTGGCCCTTATGTTTTTACTGCCAGTGTTTAGCACTGTACGTTTATGAATATTCAAATTCATTTGCCATGTTTGGTTCTAATTAAACAAATGATCAACTTCTTTCTGAATGCCTGTCTCTGCTATGCTGTATCTGCTCTGTTACCCATTTTTGTATCGTCGGCAAATTTTGAAATCTTACAAAATAATCCTTCATCAATATCATTTACATATATTAAAAAAAAAGGAGGGGGGGATCTAACACTGAACCCTGCTGCACTCCACTTGTAACGTTGATCCAGTCTGATTCTTTCCATTTATTACAACTCTTTGCTTTCATCCAGTGAGCCAATCTTCTATCCACCCTAGCACACTGCTACTGAAACCATGTGCCTTTAGCTTCTAAAGGCGTCTTTTGTGTGGAACTTTGCCAAAAGCCTTTTGAAAATCGAGATAGACAACATCAACAGAGTTAGTCTCGTCTTACATGTTCCGTATAGCTATGAAAAAGTCCAACAGGTTCGTGAGGCAGGAACGTTTATTCAGAAGACCATATTACGAATCTCTTGATGAGATTATTCTAAGTGTTTCACAAACTTGTCTCTGGCAACAGTTTCAGGCAATTTGGAAACCACCGATGTTCAACAAATTGGGAGGTAGAAAGAAGCTGTACTGGGATTAAAAGGGAGGAAGAGAGGAAGGAAGGGAGGGAGGGATTGGCAGAGTGGGGGGAAAGAAGGAAAGTGTTAAAGGAAGGGAGTGATGGAGGGAGGAAGGGCGTGAGGAAAGGAGGGAGGGAAGGCGGTAAAGTGTTGAAGGAAGGAATGGAGAGTAAGAAATAGGGCAGACGAGATTAGAAAGGATGGAAAATAGGAGGAAGAAACGAAGGCTGTAAAGGGGAAAGAAAATAGAAAGAAAAGGAGGCAGGAGACTGAAAGATCTGGTGAAATTAGGAGGTAAATAATATGTCTATGGAAAGAGGAAAGTGAAAAAGAGCAAAGCAAACGTGAGAAAAAAATATGTGAAGAGAAAAGAGGAAACAAACGCAAATAAAGAAAGCCAAAAGTGGGCGAAGAAAGTTGAGACGGAAGAGAACAAATAAAGAAGGCGATGAAACAGACATAGAAAAAGAATGGAAACGAAGAAGAGGAAAAATACAAGGATATGAAATAGGTATGGAAACATGAAAGACGTGAAAGGGATCAACGAATGGTGATAATATGGACCTAGACAGAATGATGTGAAGATGAACAAGATGAACAAAAATAAAAAGTAAAACATTTGACGAGCAATATGAAAATTAGCATAAAGAAGGAAGGTGAAAAATAGGCAGGGAAAGAAAGGTTTAATAAAATACAAAAAGCATGGGAAACCATGTGTGGAAAGAGAGAAGCATGAAAGAGGGCAAAGTCAAACGAAAAAAAAAATGAGTGGGGAAAATAAATACGGAACAAGAAGCCGTGCCGGGCACAGGAAATCCGTCCCCGACAGCCATTTTAGTGCTGACATATACACACAACAGGATATCTAGTCAAAGATGTCGCATAAAATTTGGAGTAAATCGGGTGAAAATTGACGACTCTATGCCCATCTGAAATTTTAGGCCCAACCTACCTGACATTGACCCCCCCCTACCACTAACAGGGGGGTGACCACCCCAGATGTAATGAGGCATGCTATAGGATGCAGATGTGAAAGATGCACCTTTGGGTTTTGGTTTCATGTCGATATGACGAATTCAAAAGGATTTAAGGAGAAAAAACTATTTTTTTTTTTTTTTTTTTTTTTACATTTTTTGGGCCTACAGCCTGGGCCTTGGCCCAGTTTGGCACCATATTTAATCAGTGATCATAAAGTCATAGCCCATTTAACAGACAGACAGACAGACAAATATACAAATCAAATGAAAACAATACCCGTCTCGGGTAATAAAATACAAAGCAGGTGATAAAGATAGTTTGAAGGGAGAGAAGAAGAATGGGACAGAGAACAAAACTAAGATTAAAATAAAATGAATAATGAACCCCTTAATTTCGATGATTTATTAAATATCTTAATCTTGATACCTCCAGGCGTATTAATTCACACTAGGGAAGATATTAAAGAAAGGAGGCTATATACAGTTTTTATTTATCCCTTCGCTAAGAAAGGTGTTCACTAAAATCAATAACAGTGTCTGTAGGTAGTAGGAATAATTCAGTACAATACACCACCAGATTCAAAGAGTTATGGTGGCAAAGAAAGACGCAAGAATATGAAGGAGGAAAGAAGAAAGAGGTGAAGAAGACGATAAAATGAATGTAGAAATGCCAGTAATTGAGCGAGGCACTGGAATAAGAGCCTTGGATAATTTTTGAGGCATGTAATGATGAAAGAACATATGTGACCTTCCTATTTCGTTGCTGACTACGCTAAGTAATGTGGCATGCAGACTAATTACATCAAACAGCTGCAAGTGTTATACAAATGACCGTCAAAAATTAGGTACTCGACGTGCACTCAGAAAGTCTCTTGCCCAATAAGCTTATTACCAACTCTCTGGGTTCGTTCCTGAGGGAGACAGACAGTTTGGCAGATAGTTATACAGATAGATCAACATGAAGGAGCACTCAGAGAACAACCATATTGTTTTAACCTGAAACCTTCTACAAAGTTTAATTGGCTTAGGATAAAAATTGTTCAAATAGACCTTAACATGTGACTTTGACCTTTGATATGTCTAAACAAAAAAAAATAAAGGTCAACCTCTTGGGTGATCCTCAGCTTATCCAACAAGTTTGATCGAAATAAGATAAAAACTGTTTTAGCTGTTGTATTCACACACAGACTCACGGGTCGAACTTTGACCTTGTCCTGTGACCATGATCTCTTACTGATTGCTCTCAGCATTGGATCCCTTCGGTACTGCCTGACCCTTAACCCTGCCACCAAGTTTGATTTAAGTCAAATCGGTGTGAGCTGATTTTGTCCTGTGACCATAGCATCTGATTGGTCTCAAAATCAATATCTGTTATTCTTGCCATATCCTCAACCAGTCCATAAGTTTAAGTACATTTTGCAAGCGACCATCACCTTTGACCTCGTCTTTCTTGAAAACATTACTCCATGGCGAACCCTCAACCTTTCTATGAAGTTTTCCTAAAATCAGATCAAAACTATATGAGTTACTTTGTTAATACACACACACACACACACGCACACACACACACACACAGGCCGAACTTTGATCTTACCCTGTGACCTTGATTTTTGACTAAGTGTTCACATCACTGAATCACTTAATTTTTTGCTGTAGCCTCAGCCCTCCAGCAAAGGTGGATGGAAAATGGATAAAAGCATTTTAAGGTGATTTTGATAGCGTTTAACCTTTGCCAGAGATCTTGACTTTCGACAAACTTAAAAAAAAAAAAAAAAAAGTTGCTACACTGGCTGACTTTCAACCCTTCCACAACCTTTGGTTAGATTTGGATGAAAACCGCAAAAGTTGTTGTTGTTTTTTTAACACACACACACACACACACACACACACACACACACACACACACACACACACACACACCTGATGGCACAGTTGATAAAGCATTGGATCTCTTTCCAAGTGACCTGAGTTCCAGCCTCGTTCAGTCCGCGCTGTTTGAGTGGGTGAGATAAGCTCACATCTGTCAAGTGTAGTTCAAGGTGCGCTGTGGTGGAAGACCCGCAGGGGTTCGAAACTGAGCGGGGTAAGGATTAGGTGGTTTGCCCCCTTGTGCTTACGCCTCACTCCATATATTATGTACATTAAATATACATGCATATTGTATATACTTTATATATATATATATATATATATATATATATATATATATATATATATATATTGTTACATAGCCTATGATTTCATCATCCTTTGTATAATTCTAACGTACAGTATGCTGCATGTTTGATCACGATTCGCCTCGTGGCTTCCATAGTGCGTGTTCTACCTCACTCCCCCCCTCCTCCCTTATAGTAGAGTAAGTCGTTCATTCTGTTGTTCAGAGCAGGAGTGTCAACTCTTTGTCCCCTATGGCTTCATTTGCGCGTCCTTCTTACAAGTTGTATCAAGCTCTGCCGGCCCCTATATAATGAGCTCAGTCTCTGCATTAATTGCCACTTAGATCTACTCCTCATTTTATTCACATCTCTGTCCTCCCCTGTACAGTTGTTATTATTTTTGTGAGTGCTCAGGAAGTCTCCAACCATCTAGCTGCTGTGTAATTTGAGTAAAAGTGTTATTACTTTTTTTTCTTGTATTGTATAGCATAAGGTGTTAATTCGTAGGCCTGGTGAGGTTTTTGTGATTAATGTGAAGTTTTGCTGTCAGCCAGTAGTAATAATATTTTGTATCTATAATAATATATATTGCATTAACTGAGCATTATCCGGTTTTCTCATTTTATCAGGGCTGACTTAGATAAATTTACTCTTGCTAATTTCGTGTTAATAGAGGCTATTGCAGTTAACCATATATTTAACCTGTTTTTTGCCATTACATTATCCTTATGAATCTTGAATGTTTAGTTGTTAGTTTGAGCATTAAACTTTAACTTGTAATTCTACCTAACTCTTTTGTTTTGAACCTGGAACTTTGCGGGACAGTTTTCTCTGTTCCGTAACATAAATTTGGCGACCTCTTATCAGGATATTCAGGATATTATCATAAGGATATTGCTTGATATTTTGTGACTGTGATTTATTCATGATGTCTACTATTACTACTCTTGATGAAGCCAAAGATTTTTTGTCAAATGTGCAAACAGTGTGTGATGTAGAAAACAGAACAATGAATGAACTTAAGCTTGTTGCTCAACAATTGGGAATTGCTGTTTGCTCTCATCATTCTAAAGATCAAATTGTTGACATAATTAATAAAAGCTTGTTTAATGTAACTCCTCCAGGTGAGCAAACGCAGATTGAATTAGCTAAGTTACAGCTAGCCCTGCACGAGGCTCGTGCTAAGGAGGCTGAGTTTCACGCACAAGTTGAACTTGCTAGGATTCAGGCAGACCATGAGTATCACATGAAACAAGGTGGAACTGGATCATCTAGCTCTGATGATTTTGATGTGGCTAAAAATGTTAAACTTGTCCCTCCTTTTAATGAATCTGATTTAACAAAGTATTTACAGTTGTTTGAGAGGGTAGCTACAGGTTTTAATTGGCCCAAAAAGTATTGGCCAGTACTCCTACAGAGTGGTCTCACCGGTAAAGCTCAAGTAACTTATGCATCTTTGCCTCAGGATCAATGTGATAATTATGATGTAGTTAAGAGCTTGATTCTTAAGGCCTATGAGCTTGTTCCTGAAGCCTATAGAGTAAAATTTAGGACAACTTATAAGGAAGATAAGCAATCCCATGTTGAGTATGCAAAAATCAAAGAAGATCTGTTAGAGCAGTGGTTAAATTCTAAGAATGTGGATTCTGATTTTGGTAAATTTAAGCAGATGATTTTGCTGGAGGACTTCAAAAGGTGTATTAATAAAGATGTAAGCCTATATCTTGATGAGAGAAGAATAGATAATTTGTCTGATGCTGCAGTTTTAGCTGATGAATATGTTCTCACTCACAAGAGATATTCTAAAGAAAAAAGGAAAGCTGAGACTAAGTACGTTGCCTTTACTCAGAGTACAGGTAACAGGAAAGAGAATAAAGATGATGTTTCTCAGGAAGTAAATACCAGCTTCACCTCTAGATTTCAGAAAAGTAAATGTACTTATTGTAATAAGCTTGGTCATACTACGGAGAAGTGTTTCAGGAGACAGCGTGATGTGAACAAAAAGGAGTCTTTAAATATTCAGTCAATTGGTCTAGTGTCCACCTTTGAGAGTTCCCAGAATTCTTTAACTGAGTTAACTGAACCTGCTTTGAGGGGTAAATTAAATTCTCATGATGGAGCTCCTCTTTTGAGCAGTAACGTGGGTGACACTCTCAAGAGTTCATGTGCTAATTTCCTGTCTGATGGTTTTGTCAGTCCTCTGGACAGTAATGACAGGAAATCAGTTAAAATATATCGTGATACAGGTGCTTGCCAATCCCTTATGCTGACCAGTGTTCTAGGCTCTAATGTTAATTCCTCTGATGAAACTGTAATCTTACAAGGTGTAGGGAATAATTACTTCTCTGTCCCTCTGTGCAGAGTGAATTTAGAGTCTGGTTTTGTTAATGGTTCCGTTATGGTTGGGTTGGTTGAGACACTCCCAGTGTCAGGTGTAACTTTCTTACTTGGAAATGATATTGGTGGAAGTCAAGTGTGTCCAGCTCCTCAGTTGTCTAGTGAGCCAGTGGCTGCGACCCAGGACTGTGATGTCCCTGATGTGTTCTCTGCATGTGCTGTCACTAGGGCTAAGTCTAAAGTTACTGGTGACTTAGAGGATAAATGATGATGATGATGTTATCCTAGCTGACACTTTTCTTGCTAATTTGGACCACTCACCAGATGAGGCAGTACCCCATAGTGTTGATAATTTGTCTTGTCAAGAGTTGGTTGAGTTCCAGATTGCTGACCCTGAGTTGAATGGTCTAGCTAACTCTGCTTGCAGTGAGGAAGAGTCAGCTGGTGCTTCTACTTGTTATTATATAAAGTCAGGAGTACTTAGGAGGAAGTGAAGACCCCCAACAGCATCAGCTGACTGTGAATGGGAGGTTGTACATCAAGTTGTCATCTCTCGTGTTTGTAGGCAGGATATCATTAGAGTGACTCATGATTCCAGTTTGGCAGGACACCTTGGAGTGAGGAAGACTGTGGCACGCATTTTGAAACACTTCTACTGGCCAGGTATCTTCAGAGATGTTTCCTGGTATTGTAAGTCTTGTCACACCTGTCAAGTTGTGGGGAAGTGTAATCAGACCGAAAAGATTGCACCTCTAGTTCCCATTCCTCCTTTTGAGGCGCCATTCACCCGTGTATTGGTGGATATTGTGGGCCCTCTTCCTAAGACTTCTTCAGGATTTTCTTATGTGTTGACCCTGATTGATATGGCTACTCGTTATCCTGAAGCCATTCCACTTATAAATTTCTCAGCAAAGAACGTGGTTAAGGAAATGCTAGGGTTCCTCAGCAAGTTTGGTCTACCCAAGGAGGTACAGTCAGACCGGGGAAGTAATTTCATGTCAAATGTTTTCAAGCAGTCTCTGAAAGAGTTGGGCATCACCCAGATCACGTCTTCAGCTTACCATCCCCAGACCCAAGGAGCGTTGGAGAGATATCATCAAACACTCAAATCGATGCTCAAGAAATACTGTTTGGAACATCAGAAAGACTGGGATAAAGGTCTTCCATTCGTTGTATTTGCCGCAAGATAATCTCCAAATGAATCACTGGGCTTCTCACCCTTTGAACTACTGTTTGGCCATGAAGTAAGAGGACCCCTTAAGCTACTCAAGGAATGCTGGCTGTCGGAGGAAGATGACGTCAACTTGCTGGAGTATGTGATGAAGTTCAAAGAACGGTTGTCCACTGCTTTACAGCTGGTGAGAGAGAATTTAGGAGCTGCTCAGGAGAAGATGAAGACTTGGTATGATAAGAAGTTCAGATTACGCCACTTTCAGCCAGGGGATCAAGTTTTGATTCTGCTACCGGTGCATGGGCAACCTCTTCAAGCCAAGTTTAGTGGTCCTTATTTCGTGGAGAAGAAACTCAGTGATGTCAACTATGTCATCACCACACCAGAGCGTAGAAAGAACAAGCAACTTTGTCACATCAACATGCTAAAGTTATATCACAGGCGGGACGAAAATAACCCAGTCTCCACTGTAGCTGTTCCACCCGAGTCTGCAAGTGAAGTTCTCCCATGCAGCATGAGCCTGAGCGATAGTTTGGGGAAGAATCCTGATATCATGAATGATCTCCAGACTAAGCTTTCTCATCTAGCTCCCGAGGAAAGGCAGGAGTTTTCGGCATTACTGCAGGAGTACCCGCAAGTGTTCCGTGCTACTCCAGGAAAAACCACTGTGTTGATGCATGATGTCGATGTTGGAGACGCAAAGCCAATTAAACTGCCTCCTTACCGTGTGAACCCAGTGAAAGTTCCTCTCATCGAGAAGGAGCTTGGCTACCTGTTGGACCACAAGATGATTGAGCCCTGTCAGAGCGAGTGGAGTTCTCCTGTCACTCTAGTCCCTAAGCCAGGTGGGTCACAGCGGCTTTGCATCGACTACAGACGTGTTAATCAGATAACCAAAACAGACACTTACCCTCTCCCTCGCGTGGAAGATTGCATAGACAAGATCGGAAAGGCTAGGTACATAAGTAAGTTTGATTTGTTAAAGGAATACTGGCAAGCACCTATGACTGAATGTGCTAGGGAGATCTCATGTTTTGTAACACTAGGAAAGACTTTTGCATGTTCTGTAGTGCCGTATGGTATGAAGAATGCACCAGCCACATTTCAGAAGCTCATGAATGTTGTAACAGAGGGTTTGGCAGGGTGTGTTGTTTATATTGATGATGTATTAATCTTCAGTGACAACTGGAAAGATCACCTATGCCATGTCAGTAAATTTCTTGAGCGTTTGGTTCAGGTTAATCTTGTAGCTAATTTATCAAAGTGTGAGTTTGGTCAAGCTAAAGTTCAGTACCTTGGGTACGTAATTGGTGATGGACACGTTGTACCACCAGGAGCTAAGGTTCAGGTTATAAGTGATCTTCCCAGACCTAAAAGTAGGAAAGAGCTACAAAGATTTTTGGGAATGATAGGTTATTACAGGAGATTTGTTCTTAACTTTTCAATTCTTGTATCACCACTTACAGACCTACTGAAAAAGGGAGTTAAATTTGTCTGGACCGATAACTGTGAATCCTCTTTCAGCAAACTTAAAGCTACCCTATTACGTCAGCCAGTGCTTGCTACTCCAAATTTTGCTAAGCCTTTTAAGATGGCTGTTGATGCAAGTGACACAGGAGCTGGGGCTGTTTTGCTGCAAAAGGATGATCAGGGTATTGAACACCCTGTATCTTATTACAGTAAGAAGTTCACTCCACCTCAAAAGAACTACTCAACTATTGAGAAAGAGCTTTTGGCCTTGATTTTGGGTTTACAGCATTTTTCATTTTATTTGTGTTCTGGTTTTGACCCCATAGTCATTTATACCGATCATAACCCACTGAAATTCCTTAGTAAGTTTAAAGATAAAAATCAGAGATTCACAAGATGAAGTCTACTTCTTCAGGAGTATTCATTAGACATACAACATATCAAGGGGAAAGAAAATATTATTGCAGATTGCTTATCTAGACTTTAGACAGATTGTTTTAGAGTAATAAGAAATTTCCTTTGTAAATTTCTTTTTCTTTGTGGGGAGGTGTTACATAGCCTATGATTTCATCATCCTTTGTATAATTCTAACATACAGTATGCTGCATGTTTTATCACGATTCGCCTCGTGGCTTCCATAGTGCGTGTTCTACCTCACTCCCCCCCTCCTCCCTTATAGTAGAGTAAGTCGTTCTTTCCGTTGTTCAGAGCAGGAGTGTCAACTCTTTGTCCCCTGTGGCTTCATTTGCGCGTCCTTCTTACAAGTTGTATCAAGCTCTGCCGGCCCCTATATAATGAGCTCAGTCTCTGCATTAATTGCCACTTAGATCTACTCCTCATTTTGTTCACATCTCTGTCCTCCCCTGTACAGTTGTTATTATTTTTGTGAGTGCTCAGGAAGTCTCCAACCATCTAGCTGCTGTGTGATTTGAGTATAAGTGTTATTACATTTTTTTCTTGTACTGTATAGCATAAGGTGTTAATTCGTAGGCCTGGTGAGGTTTTTGTGATTAATGTGAAGTTTTGCTGTCAGCCAGTAGTAATAATATTTTGTATCTGTAATAATACATCTTGCATTAACTGAGCATTATCCGGTTTTCTCATTTTATCAGGGCTGACTTAAATAAATTTACTCTTGCTAATTTTGTGTTAATAGAGGCTATTGCAATTAACCATATATTTAACCTGTTTTTTGCCATTACACTATCCTTATGAGTCCTGAATGTTTAGTTGTTAGTTTGAGCATTAAACTTTAACTTGTAATTTTACCTAACTGTATTGTTTTGAACCTGGAACTTTGCGGGACAGTTTTCTCTGTTCCGTAACAATATATATATATATATATATATATATATATATATATATATATATATATATATATATATATATATATATATATATATATATATATATATATATATATATATATATATATATATATATATAGATATAGATATATATATATATATATATATATATATATATATATATATATATATATATATTTATATACATATATATATATATATATATATATATATATATATATATATATATATATATATATATATATATATATATATAAAGAAGCGTTGTGGTGTGGATGTGGATGTGATAGGAAGAGTTATGAGGAACACACTGAGGTTGTTTGGTCATGTGGAGAGGATGAAGGGTGAAAGACTGACGAAGAGAGTGTATATGAGTGAGGTGGAGGGAGGAAGAGGGAGGGGGAGGCCGAGGATGGGATGGAGGGATGGGGTGGAGAGGTATATGAGCGAGGGGCGTGTGAGTTGGGAGCTGGGCAGTGAAATGGCGGGGGACAGGACGATGTGGAGGCAATTTGTTTGTGGCCACCCCAAACAGGATTGAGGCGTCTGGCAATATATATATAAATATATATATATATATATATATATATATATATATATATATATATATATATATATATATATATATATATATTACATACAGCAAGTAGAGTGAAAGAAGAGTTCTGGACAAATGTGGAAGTGAGCATGGAAAAGTCTGAAATGAATGAGAGAGTGCTTTTGACTGCTGATATGAATGGTAAAGTAGGGAATGTGAAGGTGGATGGAGTAGTTGGTGAGTGGGGTGTGCTTGCTGAAATAGATGAGAATGACAGTGCTTTGGTGGACATTTGTGCCACGAGGGGGTTGGTGATAGCCAATACCCTCTTCAGGCACAAAATGATCCACAGGTATACATGGCAAGTGATGAGAAGGGTGGATGGTGAACTGAATGAAAGGAAGGCAATGATTGATCATGTGTATGTGGGTGAAAGGATGTGAAGAGGTGTAATGGATGTAAGAGCATACAGAGGTTGGAGGAGTTGACTTTCTGACCACCACTTGGCGGTGGTCAGGATCACGGTCCAAGTAAAATGGGGAAATAGAAGAGAGGAAGGATTGGTGGAAGGAGTATATGCAAGTTACAAGAGGATGAGAAAAAGGCAGAATATACGAGAGAAGTGGAGGAACGATTGGGTAAATATAAACTGGAGCAGATGGGGGATGTGGAAGGTGTGTGCAAGATATACTCAGAAGAAATATGTGCAGCTTGTGAGATGGTGTGTGGGGTGAAGAGAAGGCGAAAGGGGGTGCAAGGAACAACATGGTGGAATGAAAAGGAGAGACAGGCTGTGGCACAAAAGAAGAAAACATATAATGAATGAATAAGAAATAGGTGCGTGGAAGAAGTTGAGAGACGGAAGAGAAAGTTATATGTAGAAAGGAAGAGAGAGAGGTAAAGATTAGTAAGAGAGAGTAAGAAGAGAGTGAATGAGGAATTTGGAAGGATTTTGAGTGTAAAATGGAGGGACTGTAAGAAAATGTTCTGGAAAGAGGTAAAGAGGGTTAGACAGGAAGCCAATGAAGTTAGTAGGGGAGTGGAAGATAAAAATGGTAGATTACTGGTTGAGAAGGGAGAAAAAGTGAGCAGATGGACAGAACACTTTAACCTGTCCTGTCCTGACCGATTTTCCACCTCTGACCCCCCCCCCCCCACTCCCAACAGATTTTGGAAAAAAAATTTTTTGGCTCAAACCTTCGCTTTTGGTGAGAAACATCGAAAATTCATAGAGAAATTGCTTACCTGATGTTTATAATACCAGATACAGGTAACAGTACCCTTTACTTTACTGTGTTTTCTATGAGGCAGACTCCAGAGAAAACGAGTTCTGTGGGAGGGGTAACTATTCCACACCACTAATAAACAGTATTTATTTATTTATTTGGTGCGAATTTATATGCAGTACAAGACTATATTGGTTTTCACCCAGTAATATAGGGGATATAAGCATTGTTTCACTCACCAAACACCTCAACATACCTCACCTCTTTTGGCAAGATTACCTGATCATCATTTCTGGCTGTTTCTTCCTCTAATGATACATAACTTTGTCCTCCACACTGTCATCAGTTGGGGAATCATTCTAGCCTTGAATTTCATACCATGGCTTGACATGTCTTTACTGGCCAGGTCACTGGTAACAGGTGAATCGCCGAGACAATGGCATTGGGGGGGAGGTCATATGGGGTAAGGCAGTGTCCCTGCCTGGCATCTGGTAGAGGAAGGTGTCCCGTGTATACGTACCAAAAATCAGGCACGAAATTTGAAAAATGTGCTATTGACGGACCTTGCAATTGCGGTGCTTTTATATACGTCAATGGGAGTCACAGTGACAAAATGTTTGGATGTATATACACATCAACAGGAATTGGCAGCTTAATGAATTGTTGAACATAGAGAATGAAAGTAATGCAAGTATAAGTGGCTGGGGAATGGCTGGGAGAAGGAGGGAGGTAAGAAGACATGAAGAAATCAGTAGGATGGAAGTTGAGGAAACAATGAAGAAAGTCAAAATGGGGAAAGCCCCAGGAATTGATGGAGTGTGTGGTGAAATGCTGAAGCATGGGGGTGAGATAGTAGTAGAATGGATGTGGAAGATGTGCAGATTGACCTGGGAGGAAGGTAAGTCCCGGATGATTGGAAGTCAGGTATAATTATTCCTTTGTACAAAGGGAAAGGGGAAAAAGAAGTGTGTGGTAATCATACGGGCATTTGTCTTCTTAGTGTAATAGGAAAAGTATACAGTAAGATACTTATTGACAGAGTTAGGGAAATAACAGAGGAATTAGTTGGAGAGGAGCAGAGAGACTTTAGGAAGAGGAAAGGTTGTGTAGATCAGATATTCATTCTTACTGTAGATCTTTAGTGGAAAAGTTTCTAGAGAAGGGAAAGAAGTTGTATGCGGCGTTCATGGATTTGGAGAAAGCATATGACAGGGTGGATAGACAAGGATTGTGGAAAGTCTGTCTATCTATCTATCTATTGCCAGACGCCTCAATCCCGTTTCGGGTGGCCACAAACAAATCGCCTGCAAGTCGCCCTGTCCCCCGCCATTTCACTGCCCTGCTCCCAACTCACACCCCCCTCTCTCATATACCTCTCCACCCCATCCCTCCATCTCATCCTCGGCCTCCCCCTCCCTCTTCCCCCCTCCACCTCACTCACATACACTCTCTTCGTCAGTCTTTCACCCTCCATCCTCTCCACATGGCCAAACCACCTCAGTGTGTTCCTCATAACGCTTCCTATCACATGCACATCCACACCACAACGCTCCTTAATTGTGGAAAGTATTAAGAATATATGGAGTAGATTGGAAGTTGTTGAATGCTGTGAAGAGTATGTATGAGGGTGCTAAGGCTGCAATGTGTGTGGATAGTGTACTGAGTGAGTTTTTCTTTATGAAGTTTGGGTTGAAACAGGGATGTGTCCGTCTCCATTGTTGTTCAATTTGTATATGGATGGGGTTATAAAAGAGATACAAGGTAGGGGAGTAGATGTTGGAGTGACCCTAATGAGAGACGGCAGTGTATGGAAACTCCCTGTACTGTTGTTTGCACATGATAATGTGTTGTTAAATGAAGACGATGGGGAGCTGCAAGGCTTGGTGGATGAGTTTGGGAGAGTGTGTAAGAAACGGAATCTAAATGTGAATGTAGGGAAGAGTAAAGTTATGGTCTTCGAGAGAGGTGAAGTCAGTGAATATACAGTGAGGCTGGATGATGAGGAAATGGAAAATGTGAGTACGTTTAAGTTCTTGGATAGTGTAATGAGTAAGGATGGAAGTTTGGAGGGTGAAGTGCTTGAAAGGGTACAGCAGGGAAGAAAGGTTGCTGGTTCCTTGAAGGAAGTGATAAGAAACAGGGAATTGAGCTTGAAAGTGAAAGAGATATTACATGACAGTATTGTGATACCAACTCTAACGTAGGGAAGTGAATCTTGGACGTTGCTGGAGGGACACAAGTCAGGAGTGAGAGCAGTGGAAATGAATTATCTGAGCGGA
Organism: Coenobita brevimanus; assembly: GCF_032717465.1. Taxonomy (NCBI): domain Eukaryota; kingdom Metazoa; phylum Arthropoda; class Malacostraca; order Decapoda; family Coenobitidae; genus Coenobita; species Coenobita brevimanus. The sequence continues at coordinate 45,464,827 of NC_137010.1, read as the reverse complement.
GCCTGTGGAGTCACATGGAGAGACAGACTGACAAATGAGGATGTGAAGGAGCGTTGTGGTGTGGATCTGGATGTGACAGGAAGCGATAGGAGAAACATACTGAGGTGGTTTGGCCATGTGGAGAGGATGGAGAGTGAGAGACTGACAAGGAGAGTGTATGTGAGTGGGGTGGAGGGGGAGAGAGGGAGGATATATATATATATATATATATATATATATATATATATATATATATATATATATATATATTATATACATACATATACACTATAGATTGATAGGTAGGTGGATAGACAGAGATAGATATGAGAGAGAGAGAGAGAGAGAGAGAGAGAGAGAGAGAGAGAGAGAGAGAGAGAGAGAGAGAGAGAATGTGTGTCTTTGTGTGTATGGTATTTGGCAGTCAACCAGGGTCGCGGGAGCCAAGATAATACACCACTTCATTGTCCAAGTCTTTCCCATCATTGCCGTGGCCTACATTCTTTGTACAACTGCGCTCGTTAGGCGAAAGCTGCTGTCATGTTCTGATCGGCGTGCGAGAGCGTGTGTATATGTGTATGGGCAAAATAGTTTTAGTACAATTTTAACTAAACTCGGTAGAAGTAGTGAAGAGCAACGTGTGAGGAAAACGTTGTGTGTGTGTGTCTGTCTGTGTGTGTGTGTGTATGTTTTGGAACAATAGGTCTTAAGATTTAGGTCTCAGGGCTAGGTCAAATTTTGACTTTTAGCAAAATCAACTTAAACAGTTTTAATCCAGTTCATATCAAACTTGAGGAAATGGTTGAAAGTAATGCAGGAGCGAAGTGATTCAGTGTAGAAAGCAGTCGTTCCAAGGTCAGGGACACAGAGCAAGGTCAAAATTCGACTCGTATGTGTGTGTGTGTGTGTGTGTGTGTGTGTGTGTGTGTGTGAAGTGTATTTAACAAAATAACGTAAACAGTTTTGATCCAGTTTTGAGCTACTTCGTGGGAGGGTTGAGGGCTAGGCATACATTACGTCCAACGCCTTTTAGAACAACAGCTAAAATGTCACGATCACAGGGGAAGGCCAGTTTAATCGGTTTTGTTCGATTTAGACCAAATTCCGTGTAAGAGTTCAGGCTAAGGGAAGATTAAAAGGATTCGATTATGAGAACAATTAGTCAAAGGTCAAGGTCACCGAGAAAGTCAAGAACGAAGGTAACTCAGACAGTCCTGATCTTCTTTAAACCAACCTGGTGGACGAGTTAATGGTCAGGCAAGAACAAAGAGATTCATTTTTGAGGAAAATCTGTCAAAGGCCAAGATCACAGGGGAAAAGCAATGTTCGGCCCATGAGTCTGTATGTAAACAAAATAACCTAAACATTTTTTATCTTATTTAGTTTAAACTTAGTGGATGAACTAAGGACCATCCAAGATAATGACCTACTGTGTTCGAGAATAACTTAAAGGTCAAAGCCACATGGCGAGGTCAATTTAAACTGTTATTATCTGGTGTAGACTAAACTTTGTGGAAGGATTCATATTAAATCAAAGTCACAGGGAAAGGTCAAAGGTGAATGTCACTGGGCACAGTCAGTTCAAACAGCTCTGATCTGATGTGATCCAAAGTTGGTGGAAAGGTTTAGTGTTGGGCAAGAATGAAGCTTTTTGATTTTGAGAGCCATCTGTCCAAGTGTACGGTCACAGGGTAAAGCCTAATATTCGGCCTTTAGACCAGTTGATGGTCGCGGGTGTTGTACTCTCTCACTGCTACTTTGTGTTTGGTATTATTACCGCAGGACGATTTTTTTTTTTTTTCCAGTTTAGGAAAGACAGTTAACAGTGAAGAACTTGACTCTTGCATGCAGTGACGTATACTTTAGTTATTCCTTGTTACATTCAGACGATAGTACGAGTATTTAGCCCCAGAGAGGCTTTTGGAGTGGGAGGAGTTTGAGATGCACACCATTAACCTCTGCCATCTGAGAAATCCTTTCAAAAGTAAATAAAATTGGTTGGAGGTAGGAAGGATAACTACAAAATTCGTCACCTGACTGATGGGTTTAATTAAAGCTGTATTCTAACTCTCGCCACTGCCAAAAGCCTCCTAAACAGAACGGAATCATCTAGTAGCAGCAAGAATAAAATATAATATGCGTCCTCCAACTGAAAAGGTTAACTTCATTAGTGTGAAGATGTCATCCATGTGTTATTCGCCCTCCATACCATAGCGTGGAGACCTACTGTATTCCCTTAATTTCTTTCTTCTTTCTTCCTTCCAAACACATTTCAGTTTCGTGCTACTCCTTATCTTCTTCACCAGTTCTTTTTAGACTTTTCACGACTGTTTCTTGGGCTTATACCCCCAAACATATTCTTAGTCTTTTCAAAGAGATTTACGAAGGAAAACGTCAAAGAGTACAAACAAATCTGGGAAGTCTGTGTGACCGTATGTTCATAAATCACCAAGAGCTTTGCAGCGAGGCTTGTCAGTGTACTGTAGTGTGTGGAGACCATCTTGTATGCCCGTGGGAAACTGACAGTCTTTAATTCTTACAAATTCCAGGCTCAGGAGAGACTTATCGAACCCAAAGATTTAGATATAGCCTTCATTAATCCCTTCACTTCGGAGGAGCCTCCTAAGCTAATCAAAATCGCCAAGTAGCAGCAACAATAATCTAATAATGACATCATTGCAGCTTACTATCGACTGTACCAAACTCCTTCCTTACCGGAGGTCTACCCTCAACTTCCCTTAAATCAATGTCGTGTTTTTTGGTCCATTCTTGCTATCTCTGGCAACTTATATTCAGCTTAAGGGAAACTTTTCGAACTAGAGCGGGTAGATATGACCTTCGCTGCCCCCATCAGCATTAAAAATCTCTCTTAACTTATTCGTCTGGCGATGGCAAAAACAAAATGAAAACTACGCCACGGGGCTGAGGAGGTTAAGCTTAGCATAAAGTCGAGGTTGGCTGTCTGGTCGGCCAGGGAGGCTCCTCAGCACTTCCTTCTTACCAATCTGTTGCTTTATGGTTTGTTCACCTTAACGTGTCCCAGATTTAGTTCCTTTGCTGCCTATTTCACGTTGCTCAGTGTCAGAGTAAGCAATGCTATGGCTCCCTATTCTTTCCGTAGTTCGTGACTAGCATCGTATCCTAATGTTAATATGTTGTAACTCTGCATTCAGGATGGAAAGATGGCAATTTTAGACCAAATTAGAGTCAATGCAATATACTGTCCTTTGTTCTTATATTTCTTGTATGTTGATTTTGCAATTATGCCACAGTAAAAAGGAAATTAACAAAATGCGAGAGAATAATAACCGTAATATGCAAAATAAATCGATGAGGAGTCGGTGCAAGGATGCCTGCCAGGGTGATGGTAATACAAGTCCAAGAGACATTGTATTGAAGCCATAATGGGAGAGCTGTTCTAGCAATACCCCTTCAGTCCAACGACGGTATTTCTTCAAGTTTACCCTTGCTACCACCCGACGAATTTATTCAGCTTAGGAGAGCACTCTAGTAGTGAATGGGTTAATCAAGGCAATATTTAACTATGCCGATAGACGTAGCCGAGGGGTTTAATTAGATGGAGAGAGATATTGTAGGTGTATCGTAGAACAATCGTCTGCCACTAATGTCGGTAGTACAAAGTAAGGAGATATTTAGTATTTAGATAATCAGGTTGATAGGTGTAAACCAGTGTCGATTAAAGCCGTGAGGCGATGGTTAGCTCGTTGCCACTAGTGTTGATAACGTTACCGTCGACGATAGGGAAAGAGATCGTAGATATATCGTAGTTTTACGGCTGCCCTTTTACCTCCCTTGGTGAGCAACGTGGGCTGCTGCCAGTAAAATGGTGAGGCGTCGAGTAAAGTGAATAGGTAGGTCTCTCTCTCAATCTCACTTTCCACCTTTGTGTATTCTTTTATTGTAAGTGAGGTGAGTTTTAGGCACTCTTGGGTTACGGAGTTTACTGTACACAGTTATATCGAGATGTAATGAAAGAGAGTAACGTAACGAGACGAAAACCTGCCTAACTACCCTACATCATGTGGACTGACATTCCTAGTGAGAAGCTGTGTATATTTCCAGCAGACACAAAATACTGCACATTGTGATATGAGACATATACTATACTCATTATTTATTTTTATTCGAGGCGTGGATGCACCTGACAGGTTTGTGATGATTGACTAAATGCAACCTGTCCAATAACATCGTTGTATTTCAGATAATTATCAGTAATTATCAGTAAACTGTGGTAGGTGGGGGCGCTCACCATCCACTCGATGTCGTGCTGCTTTGGGTGTTTGCCCTTTCCTCTCTTCCTTCCTTTCTCTTCTGTCTTTCTTTCCTTCATTCGTTCCTCATCCTTCTCCCTACGGATGAATTTACACTTCTTCTGATTTCTTTCCTTCATTCTTTCCTCTTCCCTCTGCCTATTGGTGACTCTGCGCTGAGTGACGCTGAGTGACAAGCCAAATGGTTTCCTGTACACAAGGAAACCATTTCCTATGCTGGGTGGTAACAATAGAACCAAACTATGGCGCTTGGTGGTTTAGTGGGTACTTATAGAGCTGCAATCGGATTGAGCCTGTGTGGGCTTATATCCGAGGGGTGGGTGGGGTTTATTGCTCTTACTACCACTCATGGATGAGTGAGGCTGGTCACTCTCATCTTAAATATCAGGACCAACTTGCCTAGCCCCGGGATCCTACGCTCTTCATGGGGCAACGTAGGATTGGATGATGGATGGATGGATGGAATTACCAATAATTACGGGTAATTATCTGAAATACAACCATGTATTTGGAGATGTTGCATTAAGCATACATCACCAACCTGTCAAGTGCATCTTCGCCTCGATTAAAAAAAAACAAAAAAAAACTAAGCAGTGCCTATAATCATTTTATATCTATAACTACTGCATAATTATGACTTATTAATGCTTATGTATCAATGCCTATAACCAGGCCATTCCGAAAAGTCTCTCCTAATTTGAACAAAATCTTTTAGTGGTGGCAGGAATATGAGATAGATAGACAGATAAATACAGTACATAGACAGATATAGTAGATCGATCGATCGATCCATCGATCGATCGATAGATAAATAGAGAGAGAGAGAGAGAGAGAGAGAGAGAGAGAGAGAGAGAGAGAGAGAGAGACCTGCTAAGAGTGATGGGATGAAGTATTACAGACCCTAAACAAAGGATCATTAGACTGTAGCGCGCGCGCGCACACACACACACACACACACACACACACACACACACACACACACACACACACACACACGCTTAAGGGGTAACTGAAAAACTGTTTCTGTCACAGACTTATTGTGTCACCTTCACTTTCAACGCCTGGAGGAAGCACGACTGGAATAATAACAACACAAGTAGTACCAATGAAGGGGTTACTGCTGATAGTTTCTAACCCCCTCATTGCCAGGCGTCTCACCCTTACTTCATTAACAACGTCTGGTGACAGAAGTAACGAAGGAACAGTAGGAGAGGACACTGACAGCCCGATAACCAGTCAAAAGACCTTACATTTGACTTTACCCAGTGTCCTTGACCTTTGAACCTTTGCCCTCCAATTCTGATCACTTCATCCTTGCCTAAACTTCAACCTTTCCACCAAGTTTGGTTCAAACTGGAAATAAATTGTTTCATGTGACGATCTTGAGACCACAGACTTTGACCTAGTGTTCTCAAAATAGATTCATTTCAGACTTCGAGGTAAGGCCAAATAGTCACAACTGTTATATTGTTCAGAGAGAGAGAGAGAGAGAGAGAGAGAAGGGGGGGGGGACTGGAAACAATAAATTTCCTGTGTTACCACACACGAGTGTAAAAAAAATCATCCCACTGATGGGGTGGTGGTATGTGCGAGCAGAGACAACAAAGATAAAATGTAATCCCTTAAGTTCGATCAAATCTTTTTATATCTAATTCTTGCCAAAGCCTGAGGTTTTTATTCAGCATAAGGCAGACTTTTTGTAGACAAAGTGTAAGGTCCATAAACCTGTTCAGTTCTGTGATGTCTTATATATTTCAATCCTGATGCAGCGAAGCAACTTCATTCATCATGGGGGGAGATCTCCTGTAGTGAATGAGATTGAAATAGAACAGCCAACCTGATAATTGCTCTACCCATGGGGATTCGTGGCCTCAGAAAGGCACAAAGAGGCCTAAGATGACTCTGGATATCATATTATGAAATTTACTTCCTATTCATGAAAAAATTTAAGGTATTTATAAAATCTCTCAACCCAAGAATCTTGGTGAATATCATTCAAATTCCTGGGAAGCATCGCCTTGCGCCCAATTAGACACAGGCCAGATTGTTGGAGCCGCCTTGGGCACTTGAGTCTGACCCAGTTGTCTCCTGGTTACAGTGATTCTCGTATGCGTTAAAGGACGGCTCCTGCCGCCTGCAAGGTCGGCATTTATTTTCATTAACCCATTCTGCTGTGATGGAGTCCTGTTTTTTTTTTTATTCTTATTACCTCCACCAAGGAAGATGGAAGAAATTGTGTATTTACCGCTGTCTGGTTGTTTGTGTACAAGATATCACAAATAAGTTGCTGTCGCATTTCAACGACATTTTGTGGATTGGTGGGCAGTGGGTCGAGCTGACTAGATTTTAAGGTGGATTTGGAACCAGATACGGGAAGTTATAAACTTTTCTTACTTTGCCGACAGTACAAGGTCTTTGAAATTGTGTAACAAGGCATGCTAAGACCGTAGACTTAGATAACTATGTGAGACCGAAAAAGTATTTGTCTGATAGGAAAGAGGAATTAAAGTAATAAATGATAATTTTCAATGTTGCTGACGGAGGTATGCGTTCTCATGATGCTTTCCAGTTTAATTACTGCTAATGATAAACGACTTTAATGAGTGCCGGAAAGACCTTTCGTAGTAAATGGGGCTGATTTAATTTCTGGAGACAAGAGTGTGTGCTGAAATAAGTTGGGAGAGAGAGAGACAGGGAAATAGGGTTGAAGAAGGAATTTTAATGAAGGAAAAACGAGGGAAGGGACTTACTCAAGAAGGGAAGGAAGGATTTTTATTTCTGAACGAAGAAACAAAGGGAAAACTCGGTTTATGAAGGCAATGAAGAAAATACGGAAGCAGTTTATTGGTGGCAGGGAAGGAAGGAGGGAAGGAAGGAAGGAAGGAGTGAGGCGATTTACTGAGGAAAGGGAGACAAGAAATAAAAGAAGTGATTCACTCAAGGACAGAAGTCACATACTTAAGGAAGGCTGAAAGGAAGGAATGAAGAAAGAATGCGTCTTACAGCAGTAATAAAGGATGGGAGAAAGTTAGATTTATGAAGGAAAAGATGGAAGGATGTGAATACTGAAGAAAAAAAGGAAAAGAAGGTAAGAAAGAATAAAGGAGGAAGAAATGCAGGAGCCAACTTCATCAAATGGATATGTGAGTGAAAGAAGCAGAATTGACGAAGAAATGAGAACGAAGGATGTGGGTATGTGAATTAAGGAATGAAGGCTGGGAGTATTGTGCTAACATTTTCAGACTCACTCTCGTAAATAAACTCGCCTGGAATTACATGGATTAGACTACTAGAGTTACGCCGACCGTGATGGGTTTAATGGTGAAAGTAGACACATTCAGGTATAATACGATTTACTGTCAGCTGAATAAACTCGACTGATGTTAGTTGGAATAGAACACTAGAGTTGTCTCAAGCATTAGAGAGACAATTAAACGATGGGAGACATGCCAGAGTGGAAGTGTTTGTCTTCTTTACCCCGTCATTTTTCGTCTCCTCTCGCTAACACCAGACGATTTCGTTCTGCCTAGAGTAGACTTTTTGGATGACAGAAGGCATTAGATGTTACCTTCATGTACCCATCCGCTTTCAAGATGTTCTGATGTAAATATAATCGTCTAAAACATCCAAGAATAAAACGCACATGACGTCCTCGGCCAAAAGGGCCCAACATTTCACTATCACAGGTTTTCTCTACCTTGCATAAAATCGCCTAGCGTAGCAGAGAATGAAATAGGCTGAATGAAAATGAAGATGTGAAATCCTTCTGTACGATGTCTTTTCTCTCTCTCTCTCTCTCTCTCTCTCTCTCTCTCTCTCTCTCATGAAGCATGCCAGAGTTGTAATAAGCTTAGTGGGCAACTGACTTGCTTAAGTGTCCTCTCATTACTCGAAGCGAGAGAGAGAGAGAGAGAGAGAGAGAGAGAGAGAGAGAGAGAGAGAGAGAGAGAGATGATAAAATTGTAGAAGACACAGGTTAAATGAGAAATGAAGGAAGTGCAAAGATGATAAAAAGAAAATGGAGACGCAATTTTATTACCTTTTCTCATTCAATTTCTTTTTCTGTCATCCTTCCTCATTTACTCCCAGATTCTCTCCTTATTCCTTCAAGTAATTCCTACTGTTCCTTAGCTTGGTTTGTCTCTCCCTCTTCTATTCCTTCTTTCCTTGCTCCTCCTCTCTCCTTCCTCATCCTCCTTCGTACTTAGTGTCTTGTCTCAGTTTCTTCGCCTAATTCCTTTATTTTCTTTCGCAAGAGTCCTTTTCTCTCTCCTTCTCTTCCCTGTCCCCCCTCCCCTCTGTCTGTCTGTCTCTCTATCTGTCTCTTTCTACCTGTCTGTCTGTCTCTCTATCTGTCTCTTTCTACCTGTCTGTCTGTCTCTTTCTGCCTGTCTGTCTGTCTCTTTCTGCCTGTCTCCCTGTATCTTTCTGCCTGTCTGTCTGCCTCTTTCTGCCTGTCTATCTGTCTCTTTCATCCAGTCTGTCAGTCTCTTTCTGCCTGTCTGTCTGTCTCTTTCTTCCTGTCTGTCTGTCTCTTTCTTCCTGTCTGTCTCTTTTTCCTGCCTCTCTGTCTCTTTCTTCCTCTCTGTCTCTTTCTGCCTGTCTCTCTGTCTTTCTGCCTGTCTGTCAGTCTCTTCCTGCCTGTCTTTAATTTCGCTTTCTGTTTGTCTGTCTGTCTCTTTCTTTCTGTCTCTCAGGCTCTTTCTGTCTGTCTGTCAGTCTCTTTCTGCCTGTCTGTCTCTGTCTGATAGTCTATCTCTGCTTAATTTTGTCTGTCTGTCTCTCCCTACTCTCTCTCTCTCTCTCTCTCTCTCTCTCTCTCTCTCGCTCGCTCGCTCTGTAGTAATTCCTTTCATCTCCCTCCTCTTTCCCTTCTCAAACGCTTTTTCCGTTTCTCTCTTTATATCTTATTATTTTCATTCATTTCTCTTCCTTCAGTATCTTCCTTCTTCCTTCTATTCCCCCTTTACCTTCTCTCCTCATCCTCTCCCTCTCTCCCTAACTTCCGCTGACATTTCTACATTCTTCCACTTTTTTCCTGCTTTCCTCTCCTCGGGTCCTTGCATTTCCATCTGAGTATCTTTCTTCCTCTCTTCGTATCCTTCCTCTACTTTCTCCTCCTCTAATTTTCTCTTAATGTAAGGTGCAGTATGCAAGAGGCGACACTCAGTGATTTCTCATGCCAGAATATGAAGCACAGCGGTCACAGTTCCATACACCGACTAGAAGAAGAGCTGGCCTGAAGCACGATCTAGGTGTAGGTAGATCGTGGCCTGAAGCTGAAAGGGTACACCGCTACCGAAACAAAAAAGTCAAGTCAGTCCGTCAGCATTGTCTGCCCTTGCATTGCACCGGTCAGTACAGAATACTCTATTTATGGAAGGGGAACGAAACAAAAGTATTCCAACTTGACTAAATACATTCGACCATTTGCTTTTGGTCATTGCATCCGTTTGATCAGGCATGTTGCCAGACAGGCTGTAAAATATACAAATGCTTTGACCGCCGTCTTTACTTATTTAGTGGCCGACTGTAGTCCAATAATTTTACTTGCAGTTTTGCGGTTCTTTAGCCTTCATCATCCCAAGCAATTACAACTATGCCTCCTGCTTCTGGTGCTTTCTATGCCCCATTGTAGCAGCGGGGGGGGGGGGAGACAAACGCTGTCAGAGACAAGCCAACTGACGCGAGAGAAAAAGAGAACAAAACGGGGGAGGGTGTTGCTACTGAGGCGGATTATGTATCCTACTGACTGTCCTAAGGTTATTAATATGTCACTTTAGTCTGAAGCATTCTTTCATGGGTGAAAAGTGTTGTGAGACATCTGTGTGGTAAGGACAAGCAACGGAGTAGTCCTGGTACTCGAATTTATTTCTTTTTCTTTTCTAGTCGAATATTTGTTTTTGCCCAATGGAGTCTATCACTGAAGTCTACCATTGGAGTCTACCACACCGGAGTCCACCACACTGGAGTCTACCACACTGGAGTCTACCAAGCTTCAGAAGTGTTTCATGAAACGCTCAATAATTCTGAATTTGAAAAAGAAATGGAGCTCAAAATCGACTGGATTAGTGATGACGGCCGTCAAAGCACGTTTTGTATACTGTACTTTACATAATTGTCTGACAGCATGACACATCCATCAGGAGTAGTACTGGAAGGCATGTTGCAATGACACGAGACTAATAGTCAAATGTAGTTAATCAAGTTGGAACTTTTATTTCGTTCTCCTTTTGTAAATAATTTATTTTATGTATTGGTTGGTGGAATGAACAGCCTGGCAGTGTGTACTGTATCACACTGACCCTTTTTTTTTTTTTTTTTCGGTAGCTGTACATATCCCCTTCAGCCGGAAGATGTCTTCTTTCCAAACTGTTTTATCTGTGACGGTTCGAAAGAATACCGCCCTTCCGTATAACCTCAGCAATAGGCCAGAATCCAGAGACAAGCCTGGGCAATTGTTGACTTGCGTCTCCCACTCACACGCACACTTAGCGTAGATGAGTCAGGGCCATTTTCTCTGGGGCCAAAGAGAAAACATGGGGAACACAAGGATATTGGACATGGCCTTCCGCCGTCCTACGTCCACACATATCTCCCTTTTGACTCTCCGAATCCGACAGCTTTAATGGATCTCCATCATTTACAGCAACGACACCAGTATCAGCGCAGAAGACCCAGGTGTTGCCAGCACACGTGGGAACAGAGGTGGGTGTAGTTTCCTGTCCAATCGCGCACTGTCCAGTCAGGATTTAGAGTCCTCTACAAAGCCTGGGCTGAGTCTTGGATACGGAGTTGGAGCCAGCTACTCTCAAAGGGGGATTCGGAATATCAGACTTTGTGAAAGATTACTCTTCCTTGTTCAGCCACAGTGAGACTGACTCATGAGTCAAGTCATTCATTACTTTCGGAACAGACGTACATTCTTGCTTAGGCCTGTATGATCACCTATCATTCAGGACCAACAACGACCTCTAGTCTTGACTCACACACAAGTCCAGATTCTTCAACAAGTCTACCCCCTCGCTGATCTTCCTCAGTCGCGGCAGACTCGTTGTAGAGTTTCCGGTACTTGGTTAGTCATGGATCCTTTCTCAATTTGCCTCCTGTGCCACTAGGACTGCAGCCGAATTATCCTGACTGGGGCATCCTGACACCCAGAGAAGAGCCTCCGTGGAGCCCACTTTGCCACACACCTGATACTATCACATACGACAATTAAATATCCCCCCACCCCCACACACACTGTTATACTATACATCAGTATACTCACCGGCCCTTCGTCTCTCCCTCACACACACACACACACACACACACACACATTGTAAATGTACAGTACGTACGAGGACAGCTGGACCTCAGGGAATGGCGCTGTTATAAGCCTTTGTACAGTGTCAGACGTATTAAAAAAAAAATAAAAGAAAGAAAAGAAAACTATTCTATTCCGAATCCTCTCTTGGATATAAAGACACGATAATGTTTACGTAGATGTCACGGGGTTTTTAAAATAAATGCAATTATTAAATGATAATATAAATAATACTGAAGAGCAGGGACAATGATTGTCTTGCTAAATCAAGCAATGATTACTTTATGCCGGCTTGCTTCGCCGATTTTCTCAGAACGAGAATTTATAAACTTTCTCAACAGTACACAGCAGAGACTAATTACTCACAATTGCTGTTTATTAGTACTGTTAGCCTCTGGAGAAAGTTACTTCACCCCTGACAATAAATAATACTATTAATAATATCAGGTTCTTGCGGATGCGTTAACTCCTAGAAGGCACAACGGACTTTAAGCTTAATACAACAAGACTGGCCTAAGTACCAGTTATGAATAGCAAAACGTTTATGCAAGCTAGGAGCTATAAGGGAAATAAGCTTAATTGTGGAGAAATGAAACACGAGTTTACATTACATTAAGCTCAAGAAAAAGAACTGTTAAATTTATTGATTACAAAGAAATAAATTTAACGTTACATTTCAAATGAATTCAAAATAAAGAGATCGCACTCACTCACTCACTCAAAAGCTAAATTCTTAAACCTAGGAAAAGCACCTTAACTAAACTCTTAAGTCTAGGAAAACGAAAAGAAAATACTGGTCAATGTAGCGTATCACCAAAGAAGGGTGGGAGCCTGGAGAACTGTGTCCAGTGGAGTCTGGGTGCTAGATGACCTCTCACACTCTCACTGCTGGAGCACAGAACCTCACTCCGTAGCGACAGACAAAAGACTGCATTCAAAAATACAGGCCAGCCGAGAGAAGGCATGGCCAACGGTTGAGGCAAGCAGGGGCGAACAATAAAGAAACAATAATATCGCTCAGTAGAGCACTTAATGACGCCCATTAGATCGGTCACTTTTGAAACAATGATGAATGTTTTGAAAAGTATACCACCAAAATGGAGAGAGAAACGGTTAACTGAATGATACACAGTGAGTTTTCCACTAATAGTTCGTGGTTTCTCACAAAAGGAAAATGTCGCGAATTTGATTCGTGACAGTAGACAAATAATTAGGGTAAAATTACACCTGGCGGTGAAGTTTATCGCAGCTTTGCAAATATAGTTTAAGAAAATAAATCCAGTACTTAATGGTGTAGTTACGAATCTTGCTGCCACGACACACGAGTGAGGACATGCATTAGGTATTAATGAGGATGCTGCTGGCAAGATGCAGCAGAAATTCCTTACTATAGCTCATATGGCTCAGCCGTGAAGGGTTGACATCTAGCGGCGGGGCACAAGCTGTCTCTTTATTATAATAATAATAATAATAATAATTATTATTATTATTATTATTATTATTATTATTATGATTAATCATAATCCTGCGAGGCAGAATGGTATAATTTTCGATAGCTCACCTTATACCATTGTGCGAGATTTAGCCTGTGTGTGTGTGTGTGTGTGTGTGTGTGTGTGTGTGTGTGTGTGTGTGTGTTTTAACTCTTCCTAGGCTATTAATGGATGTGAATGAAACTTTCCAGGTAAGTTCGTTTGGTTGCTCGGAAGGTTTTCCACTACATACACTTTTCCTGTCATGATTTTTAGAGGTGTCAGCCCCCTCACCAAATTGTAAACTCTCAGAAATAGTGAAAAGAGGGCAGATACGACTTTGGTATCTTAGTGCATCTAAGGACAGTGATCCCCCCCCCCCCGAAATGATTCCTGGGGGTCAGCCTCCTCCCAAAATAAAATCGATCACATACAGAGGAAAGTGAACACATGGATTTCAGCGGAACTTCTCAGGAACGTTATTTGGTCTTCAACAAAAAAAGAAAAAAAAAATCTATTACTTTTTTTAGGGAGTAAGACCCGTCCAAAACTGATCCTGCTGCAAAGCAGGGGAAGGAGGGGTGATATCGCTTTGATATCGCAGTGCATGTTGTAGACTGGTCTCCCATCCAATAACTGTTGTTACTACTACTATTACTACTACTTCTACTACTACTACTACTACTACTACTACTGCTACCACCACCAACACTACCACCAATACTACTACAACTACTACTCAGTGAGTGTATCTTGGGATATCCCCTTTTTTGAACAAGTATATTTTTCTACTCTTGACAGACATCCCACTATACACAAGCAATCATGGACTCCTTTTATGACGCTGTAATGTTATTTTGTAATTCTTTCAGATCAGCGTGGACATCGCAGGACTGGGTGTGCAGAGTTCATGAGTTCTCTGAAAGTACAAGAAAAAACTGCACATCAATTATTATTATTATTATTATTATCAGTGGTAGTAATGTGGTAGTAGTAGTAGTAGTAGTTGCAGCCCTGGATTCATCTAAGCGTGTGCTCGGTAGACTGTAGGCCAATGTTTCCCATATCCGGCGGTTCATCATCCTATTGTCGGGGATAGTGAGGGAACTTACGGTACTCCAGTATACTCCTTGCTCTTCAGCGCTCTCTCTCTCTCTCTCTCTCTCTCTCTCTCTCTCTCTCTCTCTCTCACACACACACACACACACACACACACATACACACAATTGTACTTCAAAAGTATTCTCCCTGGCCCTTCAGCTTGTTGTCCCTCCCCTACCCCCCGCCGAAAAAAGCACATACACATCCTGGAGAAGGCGGCCACAGACAAATTAATTACCTCTATGTCACCTTGTCTCGCTATCAAGCTGCCCTTCCTCAAATTTTGTCCTTCCTCCCAAGCACACCTAATTTTGTATATATGGAAGGGCCACATTTGGTAACCCCGCCGCCATCTCTTAGGGATCTTGGTGTTAATGTGGTTGACGTAAAAGGTAATCAATAAGCCGGTATGTACTTCTGGTAAGTGTGGGCTAACTCCACCAGAGTACGAAATGCAAGAAGGCCGCTAACCCCATCCCATTTTAATTGCTAGAAATGGTACCCGGCGTTGCCTGAGTAAAACCCTATGATTGTACATTATCTGGGACCCTGGATGGCCACTCCTTGTGGAAGAAGACCCTCGGGTTCCCATTTTATGCTTGAGCCCATTTTTCCAGAGTTATAATTCTCCATTGACCTAATCCCACCACGGACTTACTTTCCCAATACAAACGCACCCACCAACCCTGCCCACCCATCCCATCAATCTGTTCTCCCAACCGACTGGCTGTAGCTAATCATCATCATCATCATCATCATCTAATTTTGTGTTGCCCCATGAGAAGCGTAGAACCTCGGGTCTATGCAAGTTGGCCCTGACATTTAAGATGACAGTGACCAGTCACACTCATCCCTGAGTGACATTACGTGAGCAATAAGCCCCAATCACCCCTTGGATATATACCTGCACAGGCTCAATCCGATTGGAGAGCCTTAATTACCCACCAAACCACCAGGCGCAATAGTTTGGTTATATGATTACCACCCAGGATAGTAAATGGTTTCCTGGTGTACAGGAAACCATCTGGCTTGCGACTCAGTGCAGAGTCATCTGTGACAGAAGGAAGAGATAAGAATGAAGGACAGAAAGATAGAAGAGGAAGGAAGGAAAAATTATAACATGGTTATTGAAGCAAAAAATTCTACGGTAATTAGCTGCCATCTTTCCATCATGTTGCCCTGAGTACTCGTGATTAATTGTAATCTTGGCCATCAGAGGAGCCACTTTAGCATATGTAATGTACACGTTCAAAACGTTTAAATTCGTCGTAAGAAGTTACACCTGTCAGCGCTGTTAAAAGAGCTCTATATGCATCCCCCTTGATTTCCATACAAGGCAGACGGACAGGGAGACAAACTCCTTCTCTCTCTCTCTCTTTATATACAGGGACATGAAACTCCACGGAATCTAACCCGCCGCATTTACCGCGCATTGTAAATTTTGGATGTGTGTTAAATAACAACAGTTGTGGTAACCGGAGGCCGATTGCACCCTTTGTTTTTTATTCTTTAATCTCTCTCTCTCTCTCTCTCTCTCTCTCTCTCTCTCTCTCTCTCTCTCTCTCTCTCTCTCTCTCTCTCTCTCTTTGCAGAAACTCTACTGAAATGCCCTGCTGCATTACCGTGTAATATAAGATATAGACGTGTGTTAATGACCAACATTTCTGGTAACCGCAGGCCGATTGCATCCGATTATTTAACACATTCTTGAAAGTAGCGCATGTTAAGTACATTGCTTCAAAAATTATTGGGCTGTAATGCACCATTTTGGCTAATTTGAGGGTACAAACAGATAAACATATAAACAAATGGGAATTTTAGTAGTATATAAATTACGTTTTGAGCTCTCTGGGTCTTTAATCATGAATGTTTTCTTTTTTTATGCAAGGATGAAGGAACCAAAGGCCAGGAGCCAGCAAGCCTTTCCTTCCAAGAAAAAAATAAAAACAATACGAAAGAGAGCCAAATTCAAGACCCGTTCATTTTGAGATGCCTGAACACACTGCGTTTGAAAGACTGGAGATCATAGGAAGCAGGAAATACAGACAGAGGGAGACAGTTCCAGAGCTGACCTGTTGCATAAATGAAGGACTGGGAGAAACGGTTAACTCTTGCATTAGAGAGTTGGACAGAAAAGGGGTGAGAGTTTGTTGCTAAACGGGTGCTACGCACCCGTCGTAGAGGTGGAAGGATGCAAGCAGACAGTTCAGAGAAGCAGTGACCATTGAAATAGTGATAGAATAGAGATGAATATGAAACAGTGTGGCGAAGAGACAGAGGCTAAAGGGAGCCAGTAAGAGGAGGAGAGTTGTTGAAACGAAAAGCCTTTGACTACTACCAAATGAGAAGAGCTGTATGTGAAGAGCCTCCCCACACATGAAAGTTGTATTCTACACAGGGGTGAATAAAACCCGTGTATAAGGTCAACAACTGTGCAGGGGTAAAGAAGGTACGGAGCCGGCTTAGCGCACCTAATGTTCTGCTTCCATGGTGGAAAATTCGATGACTATTTTGGCAATGCAAATCCATTTTATCCTGATAAACCAAGGTGGATACATTAAGAGATTAAAGCCATGAAAATCACCCTCATACGTACCTTGGTTCATTAAACATGTGTGTATAGGAACCTGGTTGGTTCTCGCCATTCAAATGAACAAGTCATATATTATGTAATTTGTACAAACATTATTTCAATAAAAAAATATGAAACAAAATATCAACATTCAATTCGAGTTGCATGTAATATGATTCAGTATATTCCTAATCTATGAACTCTTCAGACGTTATGGTACAAAGTAAGTTTGTGACATTTCATTAGTGTCATTATTTATTCACATTCTGAATCGGACCAATCATATACTGCTGGGTAATTGTAAGTCTGTCAAAGTCAGGATGGGATAACTAACTGTCAGTGTCTGCGTGAGACTCTAGGTGAATTGGTCTCTCCCAACACCCTGGAGTCAAAGATGGACCTACAAACGCCGCAGTTTTCGAAGAAGGTCAGATTATTTTTTTTTCACCTCCCGTGTTGTAATTTAAGTGTATATTGTAAGCCCTACCTCCATATATATCTGGAGCAGCGAATTATGCACTATGATGGTGAATCTGTGTTGCATGTAGAAGATATTGTTATAAAAAACAAATATTAAACTCTCTCGTGTGGAATTCGAGGGTACCCATCAATTAAATATACAGATTCGGGATGATCAGGACAATTTAGGAAAAGGATGGTTCGTCAGTGTCAGAACCACTGAGCTCTGTAATATGGAGGGGAAATCTCCGCAACAAGAATGTGATTTTAGCCACCATACTGAAATACCGCAATCGTCGCCTCCACCAGGGTAATGAAATTGGAACACTGTTCTTAGCTTGATGTTCCTGTTTCGCTGTTGCTTCCATAAGCTGTGTAGTGGGCCATGGCACTAAATCTTGGCTGTGCAGTGGACCATGGCACTATATTTTCCAGATTCATTGGCTGATTTCAAAAGGCACTGGCGTCAGGTGTGGTACATAAACATCATCAGCGCCGCCATGGGCCCTGGCGGCAGGCACACAAACTACGCAGCGCTACCCATGAGGATGCCCCTCCATATGATAGAGCTCAGTGGTCAGAACTACCGGTATCTCCCCACAATTACCAAGTCATGGTCTTATCAAATGATAACACTACTTCTTTTACACATTTATATTATGATCACATAGTGAAACAACTCTTAACAGCCATCAGGGAATGATATATATATATATATATATATATATATATATATATATATATATATATATATATATATATATATATATATGTATATATATATAGTGTGTGTGTGTGTGTGTGGTAGGTGGGGGCGCTCACCATCCACTCACTCGATGTAGTGCTGCTCTCGGATGTCTACCCTTTCCTCTCCATCTTTCTTTCCTTCCATTCTCTTCTGTCCTTCTTTCCTTCATTCTTTCCTTGTCCTTCTGCCTACGGGTGACTTTACACTCCCTCTTCTGTCTTTCTTTCCTTCATTCTTTCCACTTCCTTCAGCCTGTGAGTGACTCTACACTGAGTGACAAGCCAAATGGTTTCCTGTGCACCAGGAAACCATTTACTGCGCTGGGTGGTAACCATATAACCAAATTTTGGCGCCTGGTGGTTTAGTGGGTAAATATTGCGCTCCAATCGGATTGAGCCGGTAAAGGTTTATATCCAAGGGATGGTTGGGATTGATTGCTCATGTAATGTCACTCAGGGATGAGTGAGGTTGGTCACTCTCATCTTAAATGTTGGGACCAACTGCCTAGCCCCGGGCTCCTACGCTCCTCATGGGGCAATGAAGGATTGTGTGATGGAATGGATGGATGGATGGAAAATATATATATATATATATATATATATATATATATATATATATATATATATATATATATATATATATATATATATATATATGAAGTGCGTGAAAGGGAACAGCAGGGAAGGAAGGTTGTTGGTACACTGAAAGCAGTGATGAGAAATAGGGAGGTAAGTATGGAAGTTAAGAAGTCACTGTATGATAGTATTGTGATCCCTACCCTGACGTATGGAAGCGAGGCATGGTCGTTGCAAGAGGGGAACAAGTCAAGAGTGAGAGCAGTGGAAATGAGTTACTTGAGAGCAGCATGTGCAGTGACGTGGAGGGACAGGTTGACGAATGAAGAAGTGAAGGAACGCTGTGGGGTGGATGTGGATGTGGTTGAGAAGATTAGGAGAAATACACTGAGGTGGTTTGGACATGTGAAGAGAATGGAGAATGAAAGACTGACTAAGAGGGTGTATGTAGGTGAGGTGGAGGGAGGGAGAGGGAGAGGTAGACCGAGGATGAGGTGGAGGGATGGAGTTGAGAGGTATATGAGGGAGGAGGGGGTGAGTTGGGGTGAGGGTAGTCAAATGGTGGGTGACAGAGCGACTTGGAGGCGTTTTGTCTGCGGCCACTCTTTGCGGGATTAGGGCGTCGGGGTATATATATATATATATATATATATATATATATATATATATATATATATATATATATATATATATATATATATATATATATATATATATATAAACAAATATGAAGAGGTTCATTTGGATTCTGAAGTTTAATTTTGTACTTGAGAAAAAATGTTTTTGAATTGAAATTTTTTTGTTTTTAGCCAATCCAACTCAAATAATTTTAAGAACAAGCCAAGTAATACTTGTAGCAAAACCATCCTACCCTTCTGTCCGAACCATCACCACCCGTTGGGATGGTTCGGAAGACTTAGAAAATGGAGTTTCGTAAACTATTGCTTAAAACTGAAAAGAGCTATGGGTTTGATAATCTCAGGCTGAAGAACCAAATGATGAGGCAACATTTTAACATAAAGAGGCGTATACTACTCCTATAATATAAATAAAGTCTATCCTGGACTTTAATTATATAAATATGATTCTACAGACCTTGACTACGAACCTGGGGACCCCACCCAAAATATTCCCAATTGGGCCCTGCAGCTTCTAAGGCCGGCCGTGGCTCTGATCCAAAGTTACTACAGTTGCGGCGCGGGACTCTGAGGTTGTTGTTATCGTGCCCTGGCTACCTGCCATTCAAAAGTGCTTCTGATTTTGTGTATAATATGAGATGCATGTGATTCGTGTATAATATGTTCGTGTAAAATAATATTCGTGTATAATGTGCCCATGCATATTAATATGATTCGTGTATAATATGATATGAAATCGGACGCACTTTTGAATGGTAGGTTGCCAGGATACGATAATGACAACCCCAGAGTCGTGCGCCGCAACTATAGCTGCGTCTTTACACGCTAGGGTCCTAAAGATGAAGCCTTGTATGATCCGTGTCGTGTGCAGGGAAATATTTGTTATATGCTGAGCTTAGGTTTTGCAAACACTCTTTTAGACTCTGTAATACTCCCTACCTGCCTCCTTACTTAACTACCTGTTACCTAATCATCTACCTCCCAGCCTACCTCCGACATTTATTAAGGCGCGACAGACACTCATTTAAAAAATTTTGTACCAAGCCTGTTTCTAAGGGGCTGTATAAATATCATGATGACAGCATGTATCACTGCATTTTGAACGCCCCTTCCAGTGATACCAACTTAATACCGATACTTCTCCATATAAAGAAATTTGTGTTTTGGCATGACCCTTTTTTTTTTTTTTTTTTTTTTTTTTTTTATAGGCATTGTGAGCTTGGGGTTTGCCTGAGGGAAGCGACCACTCAGATGAGGACACATTGTCAGGTGGAGAGGTTGCAATGGACAGCTCAATCGTCAAAATTGGTCAGTACTTGCGGTCCGTTAACAAAGCATGAATAGATTGATAAACAAATGGACATACAGAAAATTCCCTTCCCGGCTCAGCTGAGCAAGGCCTCAACTAACTTCGGGAATGAATAGGCACTCTTGTGTGACACGATGCTTAAACAGTTCTAACTCCACTTGTCCACTGCTGCCAACATGATTGATTACTAATGCCAATGCCTAGCTCTCCATTCCGTCAACTTTACCATGAGAGTTCTTTCAGAATCGGATTATAATCCCTGGGGCATATTATCCCTATCATGGTCGCCTCTTCCCGTATTTTACCCCAGTTAATGCCAGGCATTTTCACTCAACTGAAAGTAAGTATAGGAGCCTGGAAGGCTAAGTAGTGGTACCGTTAATTCTCCGATAGTCGGTACAGCTCTGGTGTTCTACACCAGTTAATGCCAGACCATTCGATTATGAGTAACAGATGTCGGAGTGTTGAGCCTGAAATTGAAGGTGTAACTGTAGGGGAGACCGGGTTTAGTTGTTACATGTCCAAGTTGTTACACCCTCAGTATCTCCATAATTAGCCTATAGACATAGTAGTGGTCGTCGCCATGTTATGTAGCTTTCATGCAAAGATAGAGCCTGAAATGGCAACTTGAAGGCGTTGCTTGAGTAGGAGCTATGGGAAAGTAACTGACATATTATCGGTCAAAATTTTCATCCATGTTCAAAGTTATTGTGATATATCAATGTCACTTGTTGATGCAGCTGAGTCACCTGGTGAGTGGAATCATATACGAGTATGGGAAAAGGCTATGAAATTCGCAAAGGTTTATGGTGGTGGAGTCATTTTTATAAATATACAATGACCAAGTGTACCAGAAATGAGTGTTGGGTTTGGTTGTTATGGGTTAGTTGATACCCCCCTGGGGGTAGGGGGATTTTCAAGAATACTCCCCCAGTATCCCTGCTTGTCGTGCGAGGCGACTAAAAGAGTTGGTGGTGGGTTGGTGTCCCACCCCGTAAAAAGAACTAATTGAACAAGCGAATAAAGCGCCTCGGAGCAGGACGGACCATACGTTGACGACTAAGGCATGGACAAAGGACATTCTGAGGGTGGGAACGTGAAATGTGAGAGGAGTGAATGATGAAGTGAAGGAGAGATTGTTCAGGTGCTTGAGGATGCAAGAGTGGATATATGTGGATTGACTGAAACTAAATGGTAAGGTGAAAGGGTGAGAGAATGGGAATATGGTTTGGGTACATGTGCGGGAGTTAATGAGAATGAGAGGGCAAGAGAGGGAGTATGTCTGATGATAAGCAAGAAGTGGAAGGAGAATATAAGAGAGTATGGAACAGTGGGTGCAAGGATTGAATGGGTGAGGATGAAAGTAGGTACACAAGCGTGGGCGATTGTATGTGTGTATGCTCCGACAGAGGACCGAGTGGCAAGAGTGAAAGATGAGTTTTGGGCGAGAGTAGAAGCATGTATGGACAAATCTGAGAGGAGCGAGAGTGTTTTTGATTGGAGACATGAATGGCAAAGTTGGGAATGTACGAGTGGATGGAGTGGTTGGTCAGTGGGGTGTGCCAGCTGATGTAGATGGGAATGGTAGTGCTTTGGAGGACATCTGTGCTAGTTAGGGGTTGGCAATAGCCAACACCTACTTTCGGCATAAGATGATCCTCCGGTATACATGGAGAGTAATGAGGAGGATGGATGGTGAACTTGTTGAACGAATGGCAATGATAGACTACGTCTGTGTGGATGAGCGAATGAGAAGACAAGTGTTGGATGCAAGAGTGTGGAGAGGGTGGGGGAATGGAGTCTCGGACCATCACTTAGTGATGGCCAAGGTAAAGCTGCAAAGAAAATGGTTGAAGAGACGAAGGGGAAGACAGGAGGAAACAGCTCCTGTGAGAAGAGTGGAGAATTTGCAAGATAGTGAGAAAATGGCAGAGTATAAGAGCAAAGTGGAAGAAAGATTGCGCTAGAGCAGATGGAAGGGGTGGAAGATGTATGTAAGATATTCACGGAAGAGACAAGCGCAGCGTGTGAGGCGGTTTGTGGAGTGAGGAGGAGATGCAAGGGTGTGCAAGGGACAGCATGGTGGAATGATGAGGTGACACGAGCTGTGGAAGAAAAGAAGAAGGCATATAGTGAATGGTTAGCGAGTAGAGGTAGGGGAGAAGATGAGAGAGAGAAGAGAGAGGTATATGTGAGCAGGAGAAGGGAGGTGAAGAGACTGGTGAAGGAGAGTAAGAAGAAAGTGGATGAAGAATTTGGGAGGAATCTGAGTGTGAAATGGAGGGAGAGTAAGTAATTGTTTTGGAAGGAGGTAAAGAAAGTAAGGCAGTGTGAAAGGGGAAATAGTAGGGGAGTGAAAGATAGAAATAATAGATTCTTGGTGAAGAGAGAGAAATTAAGGAGATGGAAGGAGCACTCTGAGAATTTGTTGAATGTAGAGAGTGAGAGCAGTGTGAGTATAAGTGGTTGGGGAATGGCTGGGAGAAGAAGAGATGAGAGGAGGGAGGAAGAGATCAGTAGGACGGAAGTAGTGGAAGCAAGGAAAATCAAGTTGAGAAAGGCCCCTGGAATTGATGGAGCGTGTGGTGAAATGCTGAGGTATGGGGGTGAGATTGTTGTGGAGTGGATATGGAAGTTGTGTAGATTGGTCTGGGAAGAGGGAAGGGTTCCAGAGGACTGGAAATCAGGTATAACTGTTCCTTTGTACAAAGGAAAAGGGGAGAGAGAAGTATGTGGTAACATAGGGGTATTTGCCTTCTTAGTGTGACTAGAAAAATATATGGTAGAATACTCATTGATAGGGTTAGGCATATGACAGAGGAGATAGTTGGAGAAGAACAAGGGGGATTTAGGAAGGGAAAAGGGTGTGTAGATCAGATATTTGTTCTAAGATGTTTAGTGGAGAAGTATCTAGAGAAAGGAATGAAAGTGTATGCTTCGTTCATGGACTTGGAGAAAGCTTATGACAGAATAGATAGGCAAGGTATGTGGAAGGTATTAAGAATATATAGAGTGGAGGGGAAATTGTTGAGTGCTGTGAAAAGTATGTACGAGGGAGCTAGGGCTACGGTGCGAGTGGATGGTGAGCTGAGTGAGTTCTTTGATCTCAATGTGGGACTGAATCAGGGTTGTGTGATGTCTCCATGGCTGTTTAATATATACATGAATGGGGTTGTAACGGAGGTGCAAGGTAGGGCAGTGGATGTGGGGGTGGCCCTAATGAATGAGGGTGAGATTTGGAAGATTCCGGTGTTGCTGTTTGCTGATGATACAGTATTGTTGAGTGAAGATGAATGGGAGTTTCAAGGTTTGGTGAATGAATTTGGGACAGTGTGTAGGAGGAAAAAGCTGAAAGTTAATGTAGACAAAAGTAAAGTTATGGTGTTTGAGAGGAATGAAGTCACAGAATGTACAGTGAGGTGGGATGGTGAGGATATGGAGAATGTGAGTGCATTCAAGTACTTGGGTAGTGTGATGAGTAAGGATGGAACTTTGGAGGATGAAGTGCGTGAAAGGGTACAGCAGGGAAGGAAGGTTGTTGGTTCACTGAAAGCAGTGATGAGGAATAAGGAGGTAAGTATGGAAGTTAAGAAGTCACTGCATGATAGTAATGTGATCCCTACCCTGACGTATGGAAGCGAGGCGTGGACCTTGCAAGAGGGGAATAAGTCAAGAGTGAGAGCAGTGGAAATGAGGTACTTGAGAGGAGCATGTGGAGTGACGTGGAGGGACAGGTTGACGAATGAAGAAGTGAAGGAACGCTGTGCGGTGGATGTGGATGTGGTTGAGAAGATTAGGAGAAATACACTGAGGTGGTTTGGACATGTGGAGAGAATGGAGAATGAAAGACTGACTAAGAGGGTGTATGTAGGTGAGGTGGAGGGAGGGAGAGGTAGGGGTAGACCGAGGATGAGGTGGAGGGATGGAGTTGAGAGGTATATGAGGGAGGGGGGGTGAGTTGGGGTGAGGGTAGTCAAATGGTGGGTGACAGAGCGACTTGGAGGCGTTTTGTCTGCGCCCACCCTTTGCGGGATTAGGGCGTCGGGCTATAGATAGATAGATAGATAGAGAACAACTCTACTAAATTATCCCACTATTTTCAGCTAATCACTTCATCCATGCCTGGAAGTACCCAACGAAAACAGACTGTCATGGAGGTAGCAGTCAAACGAGTTATGGATAATAATCATATAAAAGTGTTGAAGATCAGGACAGTATAAAATAATAGTAACATAATGGCTAATGAGCGGTGTTGTAAATGTATTCTTTATGTAGATCTAGGTGGTATCTGTGTTTATCTGTCAGTTTTATCTGTCACTCTATCTATCTAATATATTTATTTATATCAATCTGTCTGTCTCAGATAATCTATTTATTCCTTCATCTATCTATATCAATGAATGAGTCTATATAAATCGAGCTATTTTATATTTATCTCTCTTCCTCTCCATGTTTATAAACAGTGAAAATGGAACAAGTGAGTGATTCAGTGACTACTGGCGACGGTGGTGGAGTAACTGAATGGCAGCAGTTGCACAACTGAATGACTGATACTGACAGAGGTTGTGATGAGTGACTGAATGCATGATAATTATATAATTCAATTTTACTTACACTACATCCAATATGCCACTACGCCTGTATTCACATGTTAATGACAATAGAATAATTATGGACATATTTGGGTTCTATAACATTCACATCAAATTACCCTGAGGTGCGTAACAAGTTGCCCAGTATCTGGGGTAAATTGTGACGAACGACATGCCATTCTAAACCTTTAAATAACCATATGGCAAAAATGTTTTCGTTTATTTTGTCTATATTAATAATAAAAGGACATACTTTCCTGCTTCCAGACAAAAAATCATTATAGGCTATTATACCATTAACCTATAATGCAGTGAGGAAAATAAAACAATTGTCACAACTAGACCCTGTCTGCCCTACTAAATACGCTGGTATAACTGACCCATACACTGAAAGGACGTCATTGTATTGTACAGGTTAGAACAGATGAATTAATTATGGATAGAAAAGCATCATTATATTACAAGGCTAAAAAACTCCAACTGAAACTAGAAAACCATCATCCTAAAAAAAAAAAAAAAAAAAAAAAAAATCCAGAAACTGGCGACATCGTGCCAAATCGTTTAGGACAGATGTACTACAGATGCAGAAATTGCTTTATTTTACAGAAGAGTTTTATCCTCAAATGGTCGCCTCTTTAGTACTGTATTCCAATTAGAGGCTTCATCAAACCTGTTTCAGCGGTCTGCCACCAGGTGGTCTAGCGCCGTCCAGTCTCGATTAAATATTTTTGTGGGGTTTTAAAGACCTGTGAAATTGTACCTAATTCTAAGTTTATAATAATACTGCTATTTATATGAATATTTTTTCCTATTCAATCAAGCGCATATCTATATACCTGTAAAGAAAGAATAACCAGGTTTTCCGAGAATCTTAGCTTGGGGACTAAAATAGTGTGCTGTCTATTTACATATATTTGAATAAATCGTGTGAAGTTAGTAAAAGGAGATTACCTTTAGAACTTCTGATGTGTGTGTTTTAGCATGCTTTAAAGTAGTAAACAGTTTCTCTGAAAATAATATACTGAACGATTGCTTAGTTGGTGAGTCAGCCATATTAATCCAAACAAACGGCAGTGCGGTACGACACTGTAATCATAACAGAGTATGAGGAGTTGAAGTGTAAACTTACTAAACTGTGCAGTGGAGACAGGGAAATATTTAAAAGAATTATTTGTTAGACTTTGGTTACTAAGATGACCAAGACGTCCAATACAGTAGGTCCGCACTGTTAGGAAAAGTCATACGTCAGGCAGGGTAGCATATCGAAAGGTGGTGCTAAATATGCGGCTACACGTCTATTTTCTTTTGTGGATACTAATGAATGACAAATATTTTAATCACTGTTATCTTGCTTTATGGATGATTCTAGTAAAATTGCCTAGGTTTTGTCTCTATGTTATGCTTAAGGAGATGAGTAAACTAACGAAAGCGAGTTTACAAAATGACACTTATAATCTATCTATCTATCTATCTATCTATAGCCCGACGCCCTAATCCCGCAAAGGGTGGCCGCAGACAAAACGCCTCCAAGTCGCTCTGTCACCCACCATTTGACTCCCCTCCCCCCGACTCACCCCCCCTCCCTCATTTACCTCTCAACTCCATCCCTCCACCTCATCCTCGGTCTACCTCTCCCTCTCCCTCCCTCCACCTCACCTACATACACCCTCTTAGTCAGTCTTTCATTCTCCATTCTCTCCAAATGTCCAAACCACCTCAGTGTATTTCTCCTAATCTTTTCAACCACATCCACATCTACCCCACAACGTTCCTTCACTTCTTCATTCGTCAACCTGTCCCTCCACGTCACTCCACATGCTCCTCTCAAGTAACTCATTTCCACTGCTCTCACTCTTGACTTGTTCCCCTCTTGCAAGGTCCACGCCTCGCTTCCATACGTCAGGGTAGGGATCACAATACCATCGTGCAGTGACTTCTTAACTTCCATACTCACCTCCCTATTTCTCATCACTGCTTTCAGTGTACCAACAACCTTTCTTCCCTGCTGTACCCTTTCACGTACTTCATCCCCCAAAGTTCCATCCTTACTCATCACACTACCCAAGTACTTGAATGCACTCACATTCTCCATATCCTCACCATCCAATCTCACTGCACACTCTGTGACTTCATTCCTCTCAAACACCATAACTTTACTTTTGTTTACATTAACTTTCAGCTTCCTCCTCCTACACACTGTCCCAAATTCATTCACCAAACCTTGAAACTCCCATTCATCTTCACTCAACAATACTGTATCATCAGCAAACAGCAACACCGGAAGCTTCCAAATCTCACCCTCATTCATTAGGGCCACCCCCACATCCACTGCCCTACCTTGCACCTCCTTTACAACCCCATCCATATATATATTAAACAGCCATGGAGACATCACACACCCCTGTTTCAGTCCCACATTGAGATCAAAGAACTCACTCAGCTCACCATCCACTCGCACCGTAGCCCTAGCTCCCTCGTACATACTCTTCACAGCACTCAACAATTTCCCCTCCACTCCATATATTCTCAATACCTTCCACATACCTTGCCTATCTATTCTGTCATAAGCTTTCTCCAAGTCCATGAAGGCAGCATACACTTTCCTTCCCTTCTCTAGATACTTCTCCACTAAACATCTTAGAACAAATATCTGATCTACACACCCTTTTCCCTTCCTAAATCCCCCTTGTTCTTCTCCAACTAGCTCCTCTGTCATATGCCTAACCCTATCAATGAGTATTCTACCATATATTTTACCAGTCACACTAAGAAGGTAAATACCCCTATGGTTACCACATACTTCTCTCTCCCCTTTTCCTTTGTACAGAGGAACAATTATACCTGATTTCCAGTCCTCTGGAACCCTTCCCTCTTCCCAAGCCAATCTACACAACTTCCATATCCACTCCACAACAATCTCACCCCCATACCTAAGCATTTCACCACACACTCCATCAATTCCTGGGGCCTTTCCCAGCTTAATCTTCTTCATCGCTTCCACTACTTCCGACCTACTGATCTCTTCCTCCCTCCTCTCATCTCTTCTTGTCCCAGCCATTCCCCAACCACTTATACTCACACTGCTCTCACTCTCTACATTCAACAAATCCTCAAAATGCTTCTTCCATCTCCTCAATTTCTCTCTCTTCTCCACCAACAATCTATTATTCCTATCTTTCACTCCCCTACTATTTCCCCTTTCACACTGCCTTACTTTCTTTACCTCCTTCCAAAACAATTTCTTACTCTCCCTCCATTTCACACTCAGATTCCTCCCAAACTCTTCATCCACTTTCTTCTTACTCTCCTTCACCAGTCTCTTAACCTCCCTCCTCCTGCTCACATATACCTCTCTCTTCTCTCTCTCATCTTCTCCCCTACCTCTACTCGCCAACCATTCACCATATGCCTTCTTCTTTTGTTCCACAGCTCGTTTCACCTCATCATTCCACCATGCTGTCCCTTGCACACCCTTGCATCTCCTCCTCACTCCACAAACCGCCTCACACGCTGCGCTTATCTCTTCCGTGAATATCTTACATACGTCTTCCACCCTTTCCATCTGCTCTAGCTCATACCTTCCCAATCTTTCTTCCACTATGCTCTTATACTCTTATAATACATTATATATAATCAAAGGGTTCCCATACTCTAATTTCTTTGTAGCATATTATGCCACCTGGGTAATTTGATGAGTAAAATATGTTTTGAGGTGTTTTACTTTGTGTCAAAATTAAAAAGAAATTAAGCACTGGCTACTTTTCCAGTGCTTACCCCGCATCAGAGCTGGGCGACAGAAGCGAACCTAGTGGCAGATTTCTGAAACAGGATCTGGTGAAGTCTCTAATTAATGTCAGACGATTTCAAACACGTGAAAAATATAGAAGCCGGAAAGTGCCAGTGCTGTCACCGCAACTCTCTCATCGTTGGAACAACTCTACTATTGTATTCCAGCTAACATCAGACCATCCCGCTTTGCTGAACTTTTTAAGCGTATCAGTAACACAGAGAGTAGGCCAGCATACTCTCCTATGCATTGCCCTAAAACAGTCAACGTCAGACTACATGCACATTGCACACCAAACTTTCTTTTCTAAATTCTGCAAAAACGGCGTCTCAACACCCAATCTCGGAGTTCCCGAAGGGGGAGGGGTTAAAATGCCCACCCTACGCCCCTTTCCCGAAGATGACCATGTGAGATTCATGGAACTTTATCTGACTAACTCTGTATTCATTTCTGCAACATTTATGGCATTTCCTCTGGTTTTCTCCCTTTTGAACGCAATCTCTCTTCCTCTAAACATTACTTTCGCTTCCTCATTGAGACTCAGCTGCCTGAGGCGATGGATAGCAAATGCTTCTCTGTGTCCTCCTACTTTATTCTCACTTTAGAGCCAAGAGTGGCTGTTGTGTGTATGTACTCAACAACATACTAAGCTCTCGTGCCCTTGTACTTGCATCCTCTGAATTCTCTGCACTCTGCATTTGTCTAGCTTGTTAATCTCTGCCTAAATACATCTGTGCTGTGAACTAATCCCCAAATTCTACCAACCATGAAAAATTTTTCAACTATCTTATTTCGAAGATGGAACACATCCTATCAATTTCGGCTTTCTTTGAGCTCTTCATTCTAGGTGATTTCAATGTTCACTTCCACCTTTCGCTGTCCTCTCCATTCACTGATTCACCTGGTGAACGTGCCTTCATCTTTCTAATCCTTAAACCCCACACGTCAGGCAATATTTAATGCAGTCATCACCTCAATACGGGCAATTTCTCGGAAACTGCTGAAAATGGCTTGTTTTCAAACCTTAATATCTGGGAAATATAGCCCTGAGGGAAACGAAACCATTTTACTCAACAACTCTTCCTCTTGTTAGTGAAAGTATCCCCAGGTCTGTAGGTCCTTGCACTGATAAGTAATGATGTAAGGAAGAGAACTAATTTTTGGCGCAAGAGAGGAGGTGTTTGTGCATCTGCCCACGGTGCCGACTATGGCTTTGCTCTCAGTGTGATAACTTACTCCACTACTAGATAAACTAGACGCTGTTGCATCCGAGGCATGCCTTATGGCACTATCACTGAGCCCTTTTCTAGTATCCTTGGATACTAGGTGGATGATGCAACTGGCTACATGCGGCGCACACGGAATCAGACAAAGAGGAACCTGAAGAAAGTGTTGTACACCTGGCAAAGGCAAGAGACAGACTGACTCTCACCTGTGTGGTATAGAGGGACTCCTTCCCTACCCTCTGGTGGCAAGAAGAAATGGCAGTCGGTTCAAACTGGTGGTGGGAAGACACTTGCATATAGCCTCTACCTGGCGGCCCCATGGAAGTCAGATTGTTACGTGTATAGACGTTCCCTGGTGGATGGGGGTTAATGACCTACAGCAGCTTGTGCAGCACCCAGTCCATATCCTTGACTGCCTTGGAGGGAGTTCCAACCTACCTGACCTCTTACTTACAACCAATCCTACTGCATACTCTGTAAGTCTCTTCTCTCTGATGGGCTCCTCCAGTCACAACCTTATCACCTTAGCCTGTCCTCTTGCACCAGTAAGGCCTGTAGACCTTCCAAAGAAGCGGCGGTTGTGGTACATTGGAGCTACTGAATGGGAGGTACTCAGGGCGTACTTCTTTTATTTTCCCTGGAATGATTATTGCATAGATGACCTAGAGTCATCTGAGTGTGCCTGGTGCATTACGGATGTTATTTTCTTGGGCACAGACGCATACATTCCTCTCTCTTATCCACTGACAAATGCAAAAAATACCTTGATTTAATCACACCTGTTCTAAAGCTGTCCACAACAAGAAAGCCTACAAAATTTACCATCCCCAACACACCCCCGAATCTCATCTCAATTATGTCTCTGCTTGGAACCGTGTGAAGTCTGTTCTTCACTCTGCTGAGAATAATTTCATTCGTTCTAAATGCTCTGAACTCTCCGACTCAAATTTTTCCCGCTTCTTCTGGCACCTTGCCAAAAACCTTTATCACAACATTGTTTCATCCTCCTTCCCTCCTGTCTTCTGATGGTTCTGTAACTGCTATTGAAAAAGCAGATCTATTTGCTCAAATTTTCTCCTCCATTTCCAACTTACACGATTCCAGTGCTGTTCTTTCATCTCCTTTCCCCCCGACTTCCTCATGACTGATATTAAAATGTCTTTATTTGATGTACTTCCTGCCTTTAGTAGGCCCAATACGCTCGATACAAATAAGATATGTGGGTCAAATGGGGTCCTTCCTGTTGTCCTTGTGCTTCTGTGCTTACACTTGACCATAGTAAACTATTACATTATTGTCTGTTGACTTATACCTTTACTTCTTGCTGGAAGTTTGCTCACATTCAGCCTTTCCCAAGAAAGATGACCATTCCCAGTCCTCTAACTATCGAGCAATTTTTTTTAACATCCTGCATTTCAATTTTTATTTTATTTTTCATATATTTTTTTAGATTAAACCACCACTCCTAGCATAACCTTTTTTCTGATCGTCAGTATGGATCCCTCCAAGGACGCTCCATTGGCGATCTTCACACCTTCCTTTCATACAGTACTGGTCATCCTCCTTTCGGGACTACAACGAAAGCATGCCATTGTACTTGACATCTGAAAGACTTGCAGTCGAGTATGGCATAATCCTTTGATTTTCAAACTGCCCTCTTATGGTTTCTGTCCTTCTATCTGTGCCTTCACCTCTGGCTTCCTTCCTGGTCGTTCAATAGCTGCTGTTGTAGACGGTCACCGTTCTCCTAGAGCTATCAATAGTGGTGTTGCTCGGGGTTCTGTCCTATCACAAGCTCTTCCTTATATTCATCAATGACTTCCTAAGCTGCACTTTTAACCCTATCCACCCATATGCTGATGACCCCATCCTCCACCTTTCCATCTGCGTTTGCAGCATCTATCTCAGCAGTTACTTCAAGAAACAAGATATGAGGCTATGGCACACTTAATGTCTGACTTGGCTCATATCTCTGATTGGGGCAAACGTAATCTTGTTTTTAATGCATCGAAGACTCAGGTATTACATCATTCGATCCGTCCTAATCGATCGCGAGAAGGTCTCTTAATTTTTAACAATATCCAAGTCCATCCAGCATCATTAAACATACCTGAGGTTTCATTCTCTCAGGATTTATTTTGGAAAAATCATATTACCTCTCTTTTAGAATCTGCTTCCAAGAGATTATCTGTGCTAAGCCGACTTTGTGCCTTCTTTATCCCTGTACAGCTGTTGACTTGATACACGGTTTTATTCGCCCCTGAGTAAAGTACAACTCTCATGTGTGGGGAGACTCCCCACATACAGCTCTTCTCAACAAGGTGGAGTCAAAGGCTTTTCATCTCATTAATTCTTCTCTTCTTAGTCATTTCAAGTGCTGTATCTTCACGTCACTGTTGCATCTTTATTTTTTTTTTTCATCGTTACTTCTATGGTCACTGCTCCTCTGAACTGTCTGCTTGTATCTCCTCCACCATTACGGCGGGAGCGTAGCACTCCTCTGGCAACAAATTCTCATCCCTTTTCTGTCCACCTCTCTAATGCAAGGGTTAACGGTGACTCCTCGTCTTTTTTGTATACAACAGATCAGTTCTGGAACTGTCTTCCTTTATCTGTATTTCCTACTGCTTATGACCTCCGGTCTTTTAAACGCAATGTGTCCAGGCATCTCGAAATGAACCGACCTTGAATCCGGCTCCGTTTTTTTTTTTTTTTTTTTTTTTTTCGGAGGGAGCAATCTTGTGGGCTTCCAGCATTTGATTCCTTCTTCCTGGCATTAAGAACACCTGAGAGTTATTATGGACGCCTGATTATGTTGATGGTGGTGTAATTAACTCTCTAATTGTCAGAACAACTCTTGTATTCAGCTTCTGGCAACGCCTGCTTATTTTATTAACATGAGAATGAGCCCCGGGGGCATATTCTCGTGAACTTAGAAGGCTTCTGCCACCTCTTTCTTAGCGATTTATTCTTCCCATTACACATACTGTAAACACTGTCTTGTAAGTTATTTTTTTCGTTTCAGTAGCGACATGGGTTGTATACATAACACTGTACGTTTCCCATTCCGATTTGTTGTTCATATTACATCTAATAACTCTCTTGTTGGTTACTCGTGCCTGTTCATTACCGGCAAAGGCTACAGACATAAAACAAGACCAGAGTGAAGTGTTGTCTGGAGAAATAAACTGTTAAGGATGAAGTACAAGGCAGACTCCCCACACCATCACTACGATGACTTTCTGCTATAATCATATAATCAGGAGATTATTTTAATCACCTTACAACGATCTCTTGCACCGAGAAGGTTGATGATGGCTATTATCGAACTCCTGAAATTCAAAACATGTCTCCTGACCTGAAAAAAATCGTCAAGTGTTGGGAAGAACATGCTTAAAAAAATGCATCTTCTGACTACACGGTTTAATGACGAGAATATGAAACATAGGAGTTTTTATTTGTATCTGGCATAGACATGACAGTCCATCACCTAAGGCCCGGCTGTACTCCTACATGCCACGCCCCTTCACATGTCACCACTTTGGTGCAAATATCCACTGTTCATTCTGAATCCATTCAGGGGCTTTTTATTAAGAGTTTGTGTAATAATATTAGCAGGGGTACTTTCATTACTTACCTGCTGTTCGTGTGGAAGATCTGTGAAATTTGTTCCAACGATACTTAAATAATCAAACAGTTCCCTGCCCCATCCTGGAATCGAACTTGCGACCTTTCGGACAGCATCTTACTTCTCTAACCACATGGCCACTACATTAGAGATAACTCATTCAGTCCACTAACTTTTTGCTTTATTTTAGTGTTGCTACCCTGTGTTGATTTTATTCGTTAGGAAGGACTTTTATTAATGAATGGTTTGTGAAGGTTTTATCTATTTTCGCTGACTCTAAGACTCTCTCTAAAAGATACAGACTCGACAGAAGGCAGCAAAAATAAAATGACAAATGTGACACTGGAGTGAAGAATGAAGTAAAAAAAAAAAAATGGTTGCAGGAAGGAAAGAATTAAATACGCCACTGATTGATGTGGTAACCCTTTCAGTCCGAGGAAGAAGTGTTATTAATTCATTCCCACTGCCACCAGATGACATTAATCAGCTTGGCCAAGTGAAGGTATTAATGGAGGCTGTATCTAAACCATTCTATTCGAAAAGTCTTGAAAGTTGAATGAAATGGTGGGGGGGGGGAGGGAGTAATAACGAGTAATTTATAAGTCACTGGAGTTAGGTGGCTATAGTGCTGAACAGCAGTGTGTGTGTGTGCAACGTACCGAGTTCTGCAGCAGTGTGTCTGGGTTGGCGGCCACCTCGCGGTACCACACAATCCACAGGCTGTTGTTGGCCACGAAACTCACGAACAGGTTCTTGTGCAGCCGAATACGGGTGCACTGCAGCGACCTGGCCGGGGGAGAGTGGGGGAAACGTGGACGCCATGTGTGATAATAGAGATATTATACAGATCAAGTATTTGAGGCATTTATTACACACACACACACACACGAAGCGACACAATAAACATGGCGCGGTTCACAATGTAATTTGAGGTCTGTTACTGTGGAAGGCATTAAATTCAGCAGCAAGTAATCAATGGACCAATGCCTGTGGGAAATATGATGATGGATATCCCACTTCTGTGTTTTTCTCTTCCCTGGTTATAGATCCTGTCCACCCCATTCATAATAGTTGGAATGGGATGGTGATGATGATGATGATGACAATCCCTTCCCATATTAACCCATTCACCACGACGACGTCCTTTATATTATATTCTTGCAAATTACATACGATATTAATCGGTGTAGGAAAGACTTTACTTTGAAGGGGCTAAGCATAGCCTCTCTTGACCTCTTCACTGCTAGGGAACTATCCCACATTGAACAAAATCGTCCAGCCACAACAAAAATAATAAAAGAAAGTTATCAAGCGTCCACACTTCAAGGTGTGATATGTGCCCGAGCGAGTAAGCTCGCTGTTGTTTTAGACAAACGACAATGAACTGCGCCGTCCTGATTGTCTGATACTAGTGCATACTTTGAAATGATATGTCTTGTTTCAGAATATGCAAAATAACCGTTTAGGGGCTTTGAACCCTTATGCCAAAAAAAAGCTGGTTGAAGCACCTGACTCAGCTTTTGTACTCAATTCTGCTTTTCATTTTAATACTTTTAAGCACTATGCTGGGAGTTTTGAGAAAAGCACCTTAAATAATATCTACTGCTGTTACATAACCTTTCATACCATGGTCGAAGGTTTGTGGTAGTTTTATTAATTTTTGAGAACTTCCAACGGTGTGTGTAGGTCGGTTGTAGCTTCAATAATATCCGAGAGAGCACAATTTTACTGCTGAGTTGGTGCTTTTTTGTTTGTTTATTTGTTTAGCAATGTGGTGACGAATGTTGAGAAATGTCACTTAGGTGACAACTATTGCTTTCTCATAAACTTTCTGTGGACGTCCATGGAGCCTCTGTAGCTTTAATATTCTCAGAAATAACAAACATTGCGTGCTGTTTGATACTCTATTTTTTACATATTTTTTCATCACATGGTTGGAAACAAAGAAGTATGAAACACATTACTTATGCATAAGCTTTCAAACGATGCGTTTAAACCAGCTATAGTTTTGATAGTGTCTAAAATTTAACACCTTTGGTGCTATGTGTTATACACGTGGCTGGAGTTGGGGGGAGAAGGGGAATATTTTTCGCGAGATGAGTTGGATGTTCACCTCTTCGTGTCCCACTCTCACCCACCCAACCAAACATCTAACATGTGAAGATTTTACTTAGCTGAAAATACGTTATAGAGTTTGAGTGTTAATACTGTCACTGTTTACCATCTCATGGTCGGGACAACTTTAGAACTCTGTTCCATCTAATGCCAGACGATTTTATCCTGGCGAGAGTAAGTTATAGGAGTCTGTAAGTAAAATAACCAGGGAGCAATTGCGAAAGGATTTAAATACACAATGATATGTTGTGACGTCAAGAATAATAATGGTAAAAAAAAAAAATCCACACCATTAGAATGTGACCAAACGAGCAAGATTGTATTTTTGGTCTTTTTTGACTACATCTGGCTCTTTTTGGAAAATGACTGGTACCAATGTAAGGTAATTTGCATGACAGCTTCAATAAGGTACGACATGTCATGATTGGCCAAATAGTCATGGGGGGGGGGGAATGACGCATTGTTCTTGCAGAAGCGAAAGGTGTGGGTCGTTTTCAGTTATAGTTTGCTCTTAGTGGGGAAAAGTCTAGCTTTCTCTGGAAGGCAATCTTCATGGCAATGTGAAAATGATACACCATGCCACACTGGTTAAACTGCTGAGAAGGCAACACAGTTTTGGTGTACTTCAGTCAGGAAAATTTACAAGCCACTTGAGACAAGACTTTCACGCGACAGTTTTTGCCTGAAGTGGTGTTTTCCCTCACTTCGCTCGCCCGTACATCAACATAATAATAATAATAATAATAATAATAATGATAATGATGACGATGATGATGATGATGATGATGATGAGGAGGAGGAGGAGGAGAAGGAGAAGGAGGAGGAGGAGGGGGAGGAACCCAGAGAGTGCAACATACGCACCCTACAAGTGGTTTGTGCACCGAATATTTGAGGTTGCCATCTGACCTTGACCACCGATCAATTGTTCGAAAGATCGATTTACAGTGCCTCATTCTTGCCCGACCATGAACCCTTCCACTAAGCATGGTCCAAGTTGGTTTAAAACAGTCCAGTTGACCTTGTTCTGTGACCTTGACAGTTGATATATTGTTTTCAATATCAGTTCTGTTCATTCATGGCAGACCCTGAATCTTTCAACAAAGTTTGGTCGAAATAGAAAAAAAAAACGTTTAATTTATAAGGTCGAACATTTGACCTTATCCAGTGAACTTGAGCTTTGGCGG
This sequence comes from Coenobita brevimanus, assembly GCF_032717465.1. NCBI lineage: Eukaryota > Metazoa > Arthropoda > Malacostraca > Decapoda > Coenobitidae > Coenobita > Coenobita brevimanus. The sequence goes on along the minus strand of NC_137010.1, from coordinate 45,427,841 downwards.
GTTGTTGTCAAAACTTAATTACTTTCACAAAACCCGGTCTAAGAATTGTTTATGATGATCGTGCCATGTTACCATGACGCTTGATCTTTCCCTGTGACCTTGATCTTTCATTGTCCTCAAAATCGAATCCTATCCGTGCTTAGCTTGAACATTTGCACAAAGATTGGTCCAGATTGGATGAAAACTGTTTTAAGTTGAACTTAGCGTGTGACCTTGACCATTGACCTATTGTTAAAAAAAAAAAAAAAGTCACCTCTTGGCTGATGCTGAATATTATCCTCAAAATTAATTTAAAACAAATCAAAACCTTTAAAAATTACTTCTTCTTTTTTTTTTTTTTCAAACACACGTACAAGCCAAATTTTTATCTTGTCCCGTGTCCTTGACCTTAGACTGATTGTTCTCAAAATTGAATGCCTTTGTTCTTGCCTTATCTTCAACACTTCCACCCTTCCACCAGATTTGATTGAAATCGTTACTAAGTTATTATGTTCACACACACACACACACACACACACACACACACACACACACACACACAAGAACTGGTATGTAAATGACCTGACGGCAAGAAAGATTATATTATATGAAGCGTCACGACGACGAGAAAAAAAGATGAATAAAAAATGAAACCAAGCCTCGTGATATAAATGACGTCAGGGCAGTACAAATAAAACACAACAGATTTCAGCGAAAAAGGAATAAAATACATAAGGCATGACAGCAGCAAAAGTATTAACATAAACGACGCCTTAGAACAAAGATTTTATCTGTCTATATATATATATATATATATATATATATATATATATATATATATATATATATATATATATATATATATGTTGTGCAGGTGTGCAGTGCTCCAGTAATTGAAGTATGTTGTGCAGTGCTCCAGTAATTGAAGTATTAACTTCAGGAGGAGACTCCTGGGATAAATGTAAAACATACATGTTCAAAGAAAATATGTTGCATTCACTACAGCTGTGTAATAAATGGCATTTAAATCTGTATTGTGGTAATGGGATATCCACTTCCACCCTATGTCACCATCCTCTGTACTCTTCATTACATATTCTTACTGAGAATTTGCAAGCAATAATAAAACAGTGCTCCATGAAGAGTCAAACCTGACAATAAAGTAATAAAGAGTATGGAAGGCGGTAACACAGGGTGGAAGTGGATACAGTATGTTACCTATTACCACCATTCAAACTTACATACTTTTAATTCATAATGGTTGTGAATCCGACATTTGTTCATAATATATTTATGTCTTAGGATGACCCTAGGAATCACATCCTGAAGCTGGTACGTCAACTCTTGGGACATCCTCTTTGTATGCGTGTCTATATCTATATATCTATCTATGCATCTATCTATAATAGATAGATAGATATCAGGTCAATTACACACTCTAAGAGCTAGGCCTCGCAGCCACCTCACCGCTGCTGGTGGTCTATAAGGTGTGAGAGCACCACACATATAGTGATGTTTCCTTTCGGATTCCCACACTATATATGGTGCTGTCACACCTTTTAGATCCGCAGCGGCCACGTGGCTATGAGCCCCCAATCGTTTTAATCGACCTGATGATATACTGCAATCTGTCATTACACACACACACACACACACACACACATAGTTGAACTAACCTGAAGTAGCAGAAGATGACGAGTGATATAGCCAGGGCCAGGAGGGAGACGGAGTACCCGCTGATGTAGATTGTGTTCACCATCTGCCGCATCTGTGGGGAAGTAGGGCTGAAGTACACTAGTAGTAGTAGTAGTAGTCGTTCCATAGGCAGTCTGGCCGAACAGCCCCGAGTCCCTTAGGAAGGCCATGGCCGAGACCGGGCTTTCCCACAGAGCTCTCAAAGAGTGTATGTTGTGTTGTTGGCGTAGGTGATTGTGTGCAATGCAGTCTTCCATAATGTGCTTAATAGTATGGGGTGCTGTGTTGCATCCTGGACAGGCATCAGCAACGGAGTCGTCCAGCCTCTTCTGGTAGCTTAAGAGTGCTGGATGGTGCCCACATCTCAGCCTGGCCAGGTGGACCCTATCCTCACAAGGATGATAGGATTCAGAAGGGTGGATGTCAGGAGGCCGTGCATCCAGCTGTGTGTTGTCTTTCAGTGACTGAATGGAGCGGCGAGTGATCTGAGTGTGGATATGCTTCTGGAAGCTGGTCTGAGGTGGGCGAAGGGGGAGAGATGACAGTATTTGTGTATGGTATCGTGTGCTGGGTGTTGTTGTGATGTTCCTTGGTGTGGGTGGATGTGCTGCCATGTACTGTAGTGGGTGTTGTGGGTTTGTGGAGGCTGCAGCAAGAAACTGGGTGCCTCTCATGTCTAGGTGATCCTTGACTTTGAGGACTTTGGTTTCTTGATGTAGGTGGTCTGTGGGTGTAGTAGCTGTGCAGCCTGTGATTATTTTTAGGGCCTTGTTCTGTATGGTCTGTAGAGTGTTATAGTGTGTTTGGGTGAGGTTAGAAGCCCAGGCAGGGTTTGCATAATTCATCACTGAACGTATGTATTGTTTGTATACTGTGGTGGTGGTTTCTTTGTTGTGTCCGAATGTTGTATGGGCAAGTGACCTCAAAGCATTGAGTCTTGGTGTTATTTTATTTTTAATGTTTGTGATGTGTTGTTTAAATGACATTGATGTATTGTATATTACACCAAGGATTTTGGGTGTGTGTGTGGTAGGGGGGTGTTGATTATGGTGAGGAGTGGGATGTGACTGTGTTCTACTGGGGGTTTGTGAGAAGGTGATTTCAACGCCAAGTCGTCGGCCTGTAGATTTGGCTGGGGCTTTTTCGAGCCTGTTTGTGGTGAACCATTCGTGTAGTGTGTTGAGGTAAGGTTGAATGATGTGTGCAGCTGTGTTTGCGTTTTGGTGCGTACATGTAAGTGTTATATCATCTGCATAGGAAGCTATGTGTATCTGTGGGGTGTGGGGTGTGGGTACGTCGTGCATGTATAGGTTAAAGAGTGTAGGGGACAAAACAGATCCTTGGGGGAAGCCGTTTGTGAAGTTTCTGATGTTAGAAGACTAACCGGCATGTGTTACGTGTGCACATCTGCCTGCTAAGTAGTTTGCCAGCCATCTTTTTGTGTTATTGTGCATGTTTGTGTTGAGTATTTTGTTTGTGAGGTTGTGACGGGGGATGGCATCAAAAGCTCTGCTGATGTCTAGTGTGACTAGGAGCGTTCTGTGTGGTGGCCTAGCTGAATTCATGCCATCAAAAACTCTCTCTGTAAGGTCTGTAAGAAGGGTGTTTGTGGAGTGTAGTGGCCTAAAGCCATGTTGTGACTGGGCTAGGGGAATGTGAGGTGCGACTAGTTGTAGTACCAGTCGTTCAGTGACTTTAGAGGGGGTGCAGAGGAGTGTGATGGGGCGATGTGAGGAGGGTTACGTGGGGTCTTTGTTGGGTTTAGGGATAGTGATGATATTGCCATGCTTCAAGATGTTGGGTATTATGTTGTGTGAGTAGCTGCAGTTTGATATGTTGGTGAGTGCTTGTATGCCTTATGGTCCTAGGTGTTTAAGTTCAGTGTTGCTTATGTTGTATGGTCCACAGGCAGATGAGTGCTTGAGGTTGTTAATGATGTGCTTCGTCTGGTTGTAAGTGAAAGGTGCGTAGTCTGGGTCTGTGGGAAACTGTCTCTTACGTCGGATGATACGTCGGTCTTCGGGATGGGGGTTTAGATGGCTGACTTGTGAAAAGTGATTGATGAGAGTGTTTGCTTGTTGTTTGTTTGAGGGTATGGTGTCTGTCGTTGTGATGGCAGCGTGTGATTGTGTGGTGTTGCTGTTGGAAAGTGTGATGCTGTTTAGTGCTTTGTAGAGTTTACTGATGTTTGTTTTGTGGTCAAGTGTTTGGAGGTAATTTTTCCAGTTTAGTGTTTGCTGTTCTGATATTTTATTGTTTATTTGAGTGTTGAGTTCTTGTATTTGTTGTATGGTGTCTTGTGTATGGGGTGTTGGGGAGTGTCGCAGTGTGTCCCGTTGTCTGATGAGGCCTTGAATTTCTAGTGTGCAGCTGGGGTTGTGTTTCTTTCTGTTGCCTCTAGGGATGTGTCTTTTGTCTGCGTTTTGTATGATTGTATTGAAAGTGTTCACAGCGGTGTTGATGTTTGTGATGGGTGTACTGTTTAGTATTTCGAAATGTTGTTCAGTTTCAGTTACAAAGGCCTCCCAGTTGGATCTCTTATAATTAGTGTATGTGTGTTTGTGGCCAGCCGGGGTGATTCTGGTTTTGGTAGTGATGATGATTGGGAGGTGATCAGAACCTAGGGTTTTGACCACTCTCCATGATGTAGTGGGGGCGAGGTTTGGGAAGCAGAAGGTGATGTCTGGAGATGATGGGAGGAAGAGGGCTTGGTGTGGGATATGGGTATGTTGGTCTAGACTGTTTAGTATGAAGAGATGATCTGTCTGGGATTGTAGTACCAGCCCTCTGTCTGTGTCAGGGTTGTTGACATGTCAGGCCGACGACTTGGGGTTGAAATCACCACCCAGGATGATGCTGGGTATGTTAGTGATGTGGTGTATCTGTGGAGAGTAATTGTGTGGTACTGTGGGGGACGATTGGGGGGGAATGTATGTGTTAGCGATTGTTATGTGTGATTTGTTACCAGTGCTATTTTAATTGATTGTATTTCTGTTGTGGTGTCATGTGGGGGAAGAAGTGACTTTGTGTGTGCACTGGTATCTGCAAAGTTGATGAATTTGTGTACCAGGGTGATGAGTCCACCGCCACCGCTGTCGGCCCGGTCTTGTCGACTGGTGGTGAAGTTATGAAATGTCGGTGTTTTCTGTGTTCTGTGTAGTTTTGTTTCTTGTAAGATGGCAATGTGTATGTTCTGTTGTTTGATGAATTGTGTGAGTTCATGTATTTTGGTGTTTATGCCATCTATGTTTAACTGAAGGATGTTTATGTTGTGTGTGCGATGTGTGTTGGCTGCTGCAGCACGGAGGGGAGGTGGTGTGGGTGGAGGGGAAGGGGTAGGAGGAGGTTGTGATGAAGGTAAGGGTTGAGGTGGATTAGGATGGGTTGGAATGGGAGGAGTTAGGGGACTGGATGGTGTGGGAAGGGTCAGTGGGTTTGGCTGTGGAGGTGTGAAGGAAGTAGGAGTAGGATTGGAAGGGGGGTTGATGGGTGGGGGGAAGGAGCATAAGGAGCAGGTCCAGGTGTTTGTGTAATGTTTTCTGGATGCAAGTGTTGTGCAGGTGTAATGGGTCCAGTTCTTGCAGGAATTGCACTGAACTGAACCCATTGTCTGTCGGCTGGACGTGATAGGTTTTGAGCATGTTGGACATATGTATTTGTTGGTGGGTCCTGGATTGCTCTCAATGTCCCCGGCTAGAAGTCGTCAAGAAATGACAGCCGGGGAGTCATTTCTCGGTGTAAAAAAAACGGTGTTGTTGTGTGTGTTGTGTTGGGAGATGTGGTACTTCCCCGGGCGACCGAAGCCACTCCCAGGTACTCGAGCCCCGTGAGGGGCCGGGGGGGGGGGGGTTGCGGTGGTTTGGACTGGTGGTGTGGTGTGGTGTGGTGATGTGGTGTGATGGTGTGATGTGGTGCGGTGTGATGGGTGTGCTGCTGTGGAGAGAAGTGAGGCAGGGTGGTGTGGTGTGGTGTGGTATGGTGTGGAGTATGGTGAGGAGAGTGGTGTCATGTGGAGCAAGGTGAGGTAGGATAGTGTAGCATGTAAAACGGTGGTGTGGTGTGTTTGGAGAGAGGTGAGGCAGGGTAATGTGGTGTGGTGTGGTGTGGTGTGGAGAGAGGCGAGGCAATGTGGTGTTGTGCAATAGTATTAACAGAGGTGAGGATGGATGGTGTCGAGTGATGGTGTGGTGTAGGAAGAGGTAAGGAAGGGTAGTGTGGTATGGAAAAAGGTGAGAAAGGATGGTGTGGTGTAATGGTTTTGGTGTTGTGGTGTGGTGCTGTGACAGTGAAGTAGTGTGATGATGTTGCTGCGGACATGTGTGGAGTGGCTGTGAGAGGTGGTGGTGTATATGATGGTGTGATATTGTTGTGTTGTATGAGTGGAGTGATGGTGTGGTGTGTTATTGTGTGATGCACTGGTATGGTGTGGTGGTTTGGTGGTGTAGAATGGTGGTGTGGAATGGTGATGTCGATCGGTAGTGGGGTACCATGGTGTGGTGTGGAGTGGCGGTGTTGTAGAAGGTGTGGTGATGAAAAGTGATGGTGTTGTGTGATGTGGTGGAATGCTGTGGTGTAGGCTAATGATACTAAAGTGATGGTGTGGTATGTCAGCGTGGTGTGATGTGGTGATGTGTCGTGGCGGTGTGGTAGGATGGTGTAGTGTGGTGATGTGATGTAGTGGTGTATATTGGCGGTGTGGTGTGTTGTGGTGTGGTGGAACACTGTGGTGGTGTTGTGTGGTGGAACGTTGTGGTGGTGTGCTGTGGTGATTTGGAGTGGTAGTGTGGTGTGGTTTGTGTTATGCTGGAATCTTGTATTTAACCTCTTACTGCGGTAAGTCCTTCCTGATCTGAATAAAGTCGCCTGGAGATACAAAGAATATACTAAAAGAGGAACTCTTGGTCTGAAGAGGTTAGTGGTGGTTGTTTGTGACTCTTCAGTATACAGTGGTCTCATGTAAGCAGACTGACATCATGCAGCGCTACCAACACACCCGCTACAAATCCAAAGCCATGCACCTGCGGCTAGGTCTCTCTAAAGTTAGCACCCTATATGTCTCGCCTCGGTCTGCATGTGCGAGTATCCAGATGGCAACTGTCAGTATTGCTGCATCTCCGAGACGGTCCAACACTTTTTACTTGACTGTTCCCGCTGCCATGGGGTTCGAGTATCACTTCGGGAAATCATTAATAGACAAGTAGGTTAATTTGATATCTGTCTTATTCTAGTTGGGGGAGACTTCCCAACCTGCAATCTTAGCAGGATAGCTTCAGCTCTCGCAACTTTTATCTCTGCCACTGGGCGGCCAACTGGTCTTTATTACCACTGTGAATCCACAAAATCATCACTGTTTTATGAAGACCTAATAACAATTTACAGAATTAATGACCCTCCACAGCATACCCACACACAGTATTTACAAAACAGTCATCATTATTTGGAAACTCAAAAATTATTTAAATATTTTTTGACCCTCCTATATCTAACCATAATACAAGCACTCTTGTGCAATGTTCTGAGATCCCTAAGCCCTTGTAAGCTGTACAATATGGGGAAATGAGGAAGAAGTATGAAATTACTACGTGTTGAAATTAAAAACGTTGCAGACCCACATATTATATCTGTTTCAGAAGACGACGTCCAGGCCTTTGGTGCTGATCTCACAGGAAAAAAAAAAAAAAAAAAAAAAAAAAAAAGTTTTCCATCTGTCAGTTCGTGCACGCTGTACAGGTGGCAGCTGTGGACCGGTTTTGGCCAATGAGGTGTCAAATGAATCCTCCCTAGTCAATAGTGTGGCCTCATCATAGTGAATGACACACTCAGGTCAACTTCATAGTCACGGTGACAAAAAAGAAAAAAGAAAATAAAGAAGAACTGTTCAAGCCAAACAGGTGTGAATCCCCCGTCTATTGTCCTGTGTATGTCACAGCTAGCCAGCCAACCAACAGCCGTCCCCTCCCTCCCTCCCACACCAACTTTGCCCGCTCTCACCCCACTGACATTTCTCTTTCTCCTTTTCTTTTATTGAAATAGATAGATAGATCAATATATAGATAGATAGAAAGACAGACATATTGTTAGATAGAATGGTCACCAAGATGAGGAGACTTCCCAAAATGCATAAACAAGGCATACCCATGAGACTAAATACGTCTGGGATAGGAAGCACACTCCAAAAACGAGCAAAACAACTTTCAAAACCCTTGTCCAGTGCACTAGACACCATCAGCAATGCTCACCTGAAAAATCCCAGCGACCACACAGACCGGCTTAAAACCAAGGATTTACAAAACAATGTAATAGTGAGTGTGTTACATAAAGTCCTTATTCATCAATGTGCAAGTAGAAGGTGCCCTGCGAGCAGTGGAGAGAGAGAGAGAGAGAGAGAGAGAGAGAGAGAGAGAGAGAGAGCGTTTGGAGGATAACACAGAAGATAAACTGCAGCCAGTACCGGGTGAAGACTTCATGAAACTTGTCTCACTGTGTGTGGGATTATGAGTGTTTGTTTTTGACGGAAAAGAATATGTACGTTACAAAGGCCTAGCCATGGACTCCTCCGTCAGTGTTGTCATGGCCTGCCTCAACACGGAGACACTGAAGAATGACAATTACAAACGAATTATGGGTAGGGGATCTACATGGTTCAGGTATGTTTATGATGTGCTAGCTCAGTGCCAAGTGGAACAAATTTAGGGACTTATTTAAGAATGCTGAACTATTCAAACAGTAATATCCAGTTCACAGTAGAAAAAGAAAATAACGTACCATATTTAGATACCATGATATGGAGAAAAGATTGGAATGTAAAATTCTCGCTTTATAGAATGCCAACCAACAAAGACGATTTCGTTCATTATCTATCCACTCACAGTAACAGAACGAAATCTGGCTTGGTGACATTTTTTTTTTTTTTAGAGGAGGAATGTAACTACATAAAAGAGGCATTTAAAAAGTCATGTTACCCTGAAGGTTGATTATAAAACTCAAAAATAAAGCAGAAAGGATACTGAGAAGAAATAGAAGTTATAATATGAACGTGAATATTGCGAATGAAAGATACATATTTGCCCCAAACTCGGACAAGGCTTCCGTAAAAGGTGACTAAATAAATAAAGCAGGATTAAGAATAGCTCTTTCATCAGGGGTAAAGTTCAGCCAACCGATAGAGAGGAAAGGTGATAATAACGTTAATGAGAACAGTGTTATTTATAGTATACCTTGTAATGGTTGCCCAAAAGTATATACAGTATAGGTGAGACCGGGAGAGGTCTTGCGAAATGACTAACAGAATATAAGGCAGATGTGCCTGGTCATAACACCTTAACTTTCTTAGTCCTGTATATAGACCAGTGCCAACTGCCAAAATCCACCTAAATGGCAGGAATTTACGAGTTTAATGAAGCTGTTAGACAAAATGATGAGAAAAGCTTTAAAGGCCGCACATATATATGTACAGAGGAAGTCACTAATTACAGAGATGGCTTTATGCGTTGGTCGGCTACTGCGGTAGGTGTAGCTTTGTCTTTACCAAGTGGGAAGGGAAGAGTGAGTAATTAGGTATAGGGAGGAGCCAGGTCAGGTCACAGTGGGATTATCAGGTCAGGTCAACACAACAGAGGAGGACAGTCAGTCTGCATTAGACACGACAAAGGTCCTAGGGACGTCCTGTGTATAAATACCTCTGATTTCCTTACTTTTGTACAGTCACTCTGAGGATGAACTCTGTGTAGTCCGAAGCGTTAGAGGAATAGCGAAGTTAACCTCTTCCTCCCACCCATTCCTACACACACACACACACACACACACACACACACACACACACACACACACACTCATTATATATATATATATATATATATATATATATATATATATATATATATATATATATATATATATATATATATATATATCATCATCATCAGCCGTTTGAGTATCCACTGCAGGACCGGGCTATCCCGACCGAAGTCGGGACGATACAGCCAATGTATCTCTACCAAGTGGCTTAGGCTGTCTGGTAGAGATTGTATGTAGGGTGAGAAGTGCTTGTAAGTGTAATTGTAGTGTTGGAGTGGCTTTGGATGTGTGTGTAGTCTGTGAGCCAAGTGTAATCGGCCCGCGCAAGCCGACTGGGTGCAAGCATACTTTTATAGTAAGCGACACTGGTTCAACCACAGCACCCCTTGTGCCCATATATATATATGTATATATATATATATATATATATATATATATATATATATATACATACAGAGAGAGAGAGAGAGAGAGAGAGAGAAGCCGTCTTTCTTTTATGTGCTGAAGGATTCGTGCATAATAAAACCTCCTGTTGAGTGGATTACGCAATCGAACAGAGCAACTGCGACACCTGATATCAGCGCATAACTGTAAATCCCCTGCACACGCCAAGGATCGTAATATGAGACATCATCTTCGGGACTTTAGTGCGGCAAGTCGCAGGTGACACGTATTATTGTATGTGGGTTTACTCGTGCTTCATACCATTTGAACAAAGAGGAGTGTGAAGTAAGGCGCTTATTCATGTTGATGACTCTGTTGCAAGCGAAGTAAACAAATCTGTAAGGAGGAGGAGGAGGATGTTCTAGAGGAATCCCCCAAGGCCACAAGAACAAAGACTTTAATACTTTCAACACTAGTACGTCACTTATTTTTTTTCTTTACTTTATCAGACTGTTTATTCAGTTTGAGAGATATTTCCAATACAGAGGGTTATTTAAGTTTATTCCAGACTTTTCTTTTCAAAAAGTATATCCTAGACCAGGGGTTCCCAACCTGGGGTAAATTACCCCAAGTGGGGTAATTTGGTCTTTTGTGAAGGGTAATGGGGGAGGTAACAAAAAAAAAAAAATCTAAAAATCATACCAGTTATGATAGACTTCGGACCTATACTAAAATTCAGAGATGAATGTTTAAAGTCATGTTTATTTGGTATCAGTGTTAATAATAAAAATAAATTACTCCTTGCAATAACCCTCTTGGTTTTAGCCTAACCTTTAATTAAGTCCTACATTCAAACTAAAATCTAGGCATCAAAATGTTAATCAGCTAAAATGCAATAGTGGAAACATAAGCAATGAGGGGTAATGAGTGAAGAGAGGTGTGGAAAATGGGGTAATGGGTAAATAAAGGTTGGGAACCCCTGTCCTAGACTAAACAAATTCGTCTACAGATAGTAAGACTAAAATACACACTGACCTCCTTGAAGTACATGAATTAAGTAAGAGTAATAGATTTGTAAAGACGAGGAGTAGAAGGAGGAGGAGGAGGAGGAGGAGGATTACATAGGATTACATAGGAAAGCAAACAGCAACAGACCTTATGGTCCTTTCCAGGTTGCTTGTTACAGAGAAAACTATGACTACAAGATCTAACTCTACATGCTGAAGGATAAGGATAGTAAAGCAAGAAGGCTTCCCCAACCACCAAACCCTCCAGGAAAAAGTGAGAAAAAAACACCATGCTGCATGGAAAAACTGACATGGAAATTTCATAGGAAAAACTGGAAAGGAAAAGTCACATTCTATAATACTTTGTCTATAAGCTACCCGACTGAGTAACCTGAAAGGGAAAGTAATCAAATCAACTAATAGTTACGGCATGACATTATAAATCGGTACATTGAGTTTATGGGAAGTCTGTGGACATAACGTGGAAACTACACACTGCACAGTGTAGATGTTTAGGGGTGGTGCGGCAGCCTTGCCTGGCGCTTTTGAGGTAGGCAGCAGTCAATCAGGCCCTAGCTCCGTTCAATCCACTGAGACAAGGATCTCTCCCATGTGGGACAAGTACACAAGTTTCCTCCTGAAGCAGTGACCCCTGGTACATTAAAAAAATCCCTATGGTGGTCACTTGACTAACAGGGACCCTCAGTGATCCACAGCCCATCACAGATCGAAAGTGAGAGTAGTGACCATTAACTCAAGGTTATCTGTGCAGATCCTAATCTATGCTTATATTGCTTTCTTTGCATTGGGGAGATTGAAATATATACGACGGGTGTCTTAGATAAAAGGGGGGCTGCACAGTGTTGATGTGCAATGCACAGAGTGGATGTTTAGGGGTGGTGCGGCAGCCTTGCCTGGCGTTTTTGATGTAGGCAGCAGTCAATCAGGCCCTAGCTCCGTTCAATCCACTGAAACAAGGAACTCTCCCATGTGGGACAAGTACACAAGTTTCCTCCTGAAGCAGTGACCCCTGGTACATTAAAAAAAATCCCGATGGTGGTCACTTGACTAACAGGGACCCTCAGTGATCCACAGTCCATCACAGATCTAAAGTGAGAGTAGTGACCATTAACTCAGGGTTATCTGTGCAGATCCTAGTCTGTGCTTATATTGCTTTCTTTGCATTGGCGAGATTGAAATATATACGACGGGTGTCTTAGATAAAAGGGGGCTGCACAGTGCACAGTGTGGATGTGCAATGCACAGAATGGATGTTTAGGGGTGGTGCAGCAGCCTTGCCTGGCGTTTTTAGGTAGGCAGCAGTCAATCAGGCCCTAGCTCCGTTCACTCCACTGAGACAAGGAACTCTCCCATGTGGGACAAGTACACAAGTTTCATCCTGATGCAGTGACCCCTGGTACATTAAAAAAAATCTCGAAGGTGGTCACTTGACTAACAGGGACCCTCACTGATCCACAGCCCATCACAGGTCGAAAGTAATAGTAGTGACCGTTAACTCAGGGTTATCTATGCAGATCCTAATCTGTCCTTATATTAATTTATTTGCATCGAACAAATTGAAAAATGTATAATGACGTGACGCGACACTATGTACGGGTACGTTAAGGAGGAGGAGGAGGAGGAGCAGAGGAAGGAGGTGGTATGGGAACCTGGTAAGCCCAGGAGAATATGACCCATCACCGTCACCTACCGAGAGGTCATCGAGGTCAACACAGGTGGTGTAGTTGGACCAGGTGAGGTTGGTCTTGGGGTGTCTGAACCAGCGGCCGTCCTCCAGACACTCCCTGTGGGCCATACCTGAGGGCAGACAGGTATGGGGCTTAATTAGTGCACATGTGTGGCTTACGTTGGCTTTGGTTAGGTAGGATTAAGGTAGATTAGGTGTGTGGTGTTAGGGTAAGACAATTAGGTTTAAGACAGGTTATGTGTGAGTGAGTTTATGTTTCAGTAGGTGTGGTTAACTAGTGCAGGTGTGTGGGATTAGGTTAGGTTAGGCTAGGTTAGGTGTACTGGGTTAGGTTTGATTAGATATGAGGTTAGACAAGGATAGGATAAATACGTTTAGGTGTGTGGTGTTTGTGTAAATGTGTGGTGTTAATCAGTGTAGGTGTGGGGTGTTAGTTAGTGTAGGTGTGTGGTGTTAGTTAGAGTAGGTGTGTGGTGTTTGTTAGTGTAAGTGTGTGGCGTTAGTTAATGTAGGTGTGTGGGGTTAGTTAGTGTAAGTGTATCGTGTTAGTGAGGCTTGGTGTGTGGTGTGAATTAGCGTAGATGTGTGTTGCTGGTTAGTGTAGGAGTGTGGTGTTAGTTTGGATAGGAGTGGTGTGTTAGTGTAGGTGTGTGGGGTTAGATGATGTAGGTGTGTGATGTTTGTGAAGGCAAGTGGGGTTCATAGCATTGGTGAGTAGAATTTAGATGCTTTTATTTATTAAATTGTTTATGTATCTTGATTTTTCTGGAAAAAAATATATATATATATATATATATATATATATATATATATATATATATATATATATATATATATATATATATACAGTATATATATATATATATATATCCTGGAATCACTCCTAGCAAAGTTTGTTACTCCAAACTTAATTCAGATTAAAGCCTAAAGTCAAGGTCTGGTAATTCCGAGATATTTGAATATGTTGCGTTTGACTGAAAGCTGGAGGTGGGAGGAAGATTATGGAGCCGGACTGCTCTAAACACGAGTACCTTATAGTCTGTTGTACAGTAGACCTAAACACACTGAAAAATTACACATTAATTTTGTGTTAGACAGATAGATTGGTATTTCGTGATACTCAAAATTCGTCCTTTATGACTGCGTCTTTTTCACTCCATTCTTGTTAGTGCCAAAACATTTTATTCGGTTCAGGAGAGACTCATAGTGAAGGAGTTAATGAAATCCTAGCAGTTCATGGGAGGATATATATGTAGGCCAAACTCCAACGAAGTGTCTAGGATATCAACGACAACAGTGAGTGATGCAGGAAGTCAGTGAGAGGGAGTTAATTTGAGAAAAAGCCTTTGTTTTCTTCAAGCCATGTGTAATGTGTGTGTAGCGCCATACATAAAAGCAGTACTCTATTGTGGATTAAAATGACTGCTGGATAGATGCAGAAGGGTTATATTGAACATTGGAGGAGTAGAACCACAATACTGTGAAAAAAGTATATATGTGTACGTCTGGATAGTGTTAATACAGCTGTGTTGCATTACAGATGGAATAATCATCCACTAACGTTCTGAGACACAGCTCGACCAACGCCACTAAAAAGGAAAAATGAGATTTGTATGCTTTCTTTTTCTTCAACCATTTGTCATTCCCCTGAGAAATGAGTGTATTCGTATGTCTTTATATTATGTTCTATTACTGTAAAACTGCTTTGTTTTTGTCTAAGCAACGCAGTTTTTGTTTTAACTGGTATCAACTTCATAACTGACCGCCGTACAGCAACACTTGAGAGATTTAACTAAGTCTCCCGTTATCATTGTCTTAGGATTATATCAGAGACAAAAAGTATTCGTGTAGACTGATATCTGTGTTCCTTTTATGGTATGAAAAGCTAATCCCGAATGATGCAAAATGAAACTTTTTTTTTTTTCATTTATGATGATTTCAAGATGACATGTTCTGTACTGTTTCAAAATTATAAGGACTAAATTATAACAAATTCATTTCCAAGCACCACATACTAGAAAAGAAAAAAAAAAAAAAACATCCACAATCGTAAGTGCAGAAAAATTTAATGGGATTCTGTGAGTCAGAACTCCAGTTTGTGCTTTGACAAACATTGACCCTGTTTTTCTCTACCTCGAGTGTCTGGCTTTCGGTAAGTTGTTTATCGGAGATTCCTCCCCCCTTTGTCTGTCTGTCTGTCTGTCTGTCTGTCTGTCTGTCTCTCTGTCTCTGTCTGTCTGTCTGTTTCTCTCTCTCTCTCTCTCTCTCTCTCTCTCGAGAGAGAGAGAGAGAGAGAGAGAGAGAGAGAGAGAGAGAGAGAAGTGTATACATGGCTACCGATTCATCTGGCCCATGTATTTAAAATGTGTGGATATAGGCAGTAATGGTGAAATGGACGGAAGGAGGAGGAGAGGTAGACCACAGGTGAGACAGAGAGACATGATTAAGACATGTAGGAAAGTGAACTGGGATGAAATGATGATCAGCAGCAGAATGTCACCGTCTGAATATCTGTAAAGTGGATGGAAGGAAACGGAGAGTTGGTCTACGTGGGAGATGAAGGACAAGAACTGAGTATGATATGACAGAACCTGAGTTGGGCTGTGCTGAAAACTGCAACTGACTGATTAACTTGATAAACGGTGAAGTGGATCGGGGAGGGTGGGGAGGTACACCAAGGACGTGGCCGTGACAGGGGGCTGAGGAGTATACTCGTATACATGAGAGAGAACTGGGATGGAAATAAGAGCTGTTGTTGAGGTAAGTTAATCCCATCGATACAATGACACCTTTCTAATTTCGTACTTGCTGCCGCCACTTAATCTGAAACAACTTAGGAAGGACCTCTCTCACTGTGAAGGAGTTAGACGCAAAAGTCAACAATCCCTGCAGTGCGATATCGTAATTGTTATTTTATCCTTACTACTTTCACTCGATTCTAATCAGCTTAGGGGAGACGGCTCATAGTGAAATTTTTTGAAGTCAACATGGATGTCTTATAACCACGGCCACACGAAAACTAAGGCATGATATGGGGTCATCTAGATCTGTTCAGGACAGACGGACAGGCATCACAGGAGACAGATATACAGGGTGTGATTAGCAAGTGTGAATCATGTGATAAGTATGTAAAACTATCATGGCTATAAAATCATTGAATAAGTGCACTTAAATCTAGCACGTCCCATTACATGCTCAAGGGATGAACATGGCTTGATAAGAACGGGTTTTGAAAGAGCAGAACACCCTCGCCACACTACTGGTCTAAGGGTCAAGCATTTTACTTTGCCCTGTTACATTGCCTTTTCATAGGTTGTTCTAAAAATCCAGTTACTTCGTTCTTGCCCGAGTCTAAATTGTTACACTAAGTTTGGTCAAATGAAATCAAGACTGTTGAATTGATTTTGTTCTGTCATTGACCACTGACCCATTGCTATTAAAATTAGAGCTCTTCACCCTTGGCTGACCCTCAGTCCTTCCATCATATTTGGGCCTTTGACGGATTGTTCTCAAAATCTAATCACTTCATTTTTGTTTTGCACTGAAACGTCACAAAAACCTTCGTTTAGATCGGAAAGAACGGTTTAAGTTCATCTTGCCATGTGATCTGAACCTTTATCTTATTTTGCTACAAAAAAGTTAACACTGTGGCTGAACCTCATCTCACCCACCAGCTTGGTCTAAATCGGATCAGAAGCAAAACTGTACAAGTTGACTTTGCAGTGTGACTTTGACCTTTGATCTGGAGCTTCAAAAAACAATAGGTCAGCCACTTAGTTGACCCTGAAATCTTCCATCAGGTTTGGTTAAAAACGCAAAAAAACTGTTTGATTTATTGAATTTATACGCACACACACACACACACACACACACACACACACACACACACACACACACACACAATAGATTATATATATATATATATATATATATATATATATATATATATATATATATATATATATATATATATATATATATATATATATACACACACACTCGCTGAGATGTCAAGTCATTCCTATTTTCAGAAATGAGTCAGAACTCGGGAGCCGGTGGCCCGATTGGACTGGATATTGTTTTATTCTTCTGGTTAGAGTATTTTAAAGTACCTTGCTCTAACAAAAATTTGCACTAATGCGCCGTTTTTGCTGTTTTACAGTAACCAACAAACATACAGAAATTGGATCATTATAATACAGATTATACTACACCATTATACTATACAATTCTAGGAGTATAAGGAGGGAGGAAGGAGAGGCGAGAGAATGATAATAAAACACGTCACTCTTCTCTCTTGTCATGCTGGTAATTTCAATGCCGGATCAAGGATGAACCCATCCCAAGCACAAAAAGCAAATACTAACTTTCAAAACAAAAGGCCAGAAATGAGTCATAACTCTGAAACCAGTAGCCCGATTGGACTGGAAATTATTTTATTCTTCAAGTTTGGGCATTATAACATTAACAATTCCTTGCTCTAACAAAAATTTGTAATACATGCGCCGTTTTTGCTGTGTTTTGGTAACAAACCAACAAACATACAGAAATTGGATCATTACAATATATATATGCATATAGATAGATAGAGAGATAGATAGATAGACAGACAGATAGATAGATAGGTAGGTAGTCTGAGAGATAGTTAGAGAGAGAGAGAGAGAGAGAGAGAGAGAGAGAGAGAGAAAGTGAGAGACTGACACACACACACACACACACACACACACACACACACACACACATATATATATATATATATATATATATATATATATATATATATATATATATATATATATATATATATATATATATATATATATATATATATATAGCCCGACGCCCTAATCCCGCAAAGGGTGGCCGCAGACAAAACGCCTCCAAGTCACTCTCTCACCCACCATTTGACTACCCTCCCCCCAACTCACACCCCCCTCCCTCATATACCTCTCAACTCCATCCCTCCACCTCATCCTCGGTCTACCCCTCCCTCTCCCTCCCTCCACCTCACCTACATACACCCTCTTAGTCAGTCTTTCATTCTCCATTCTCTCCACATGTCCAAACCACCTCAGTGTATTTCTCCTAATCTTCTCAACCACATCCACATCTACCCCACAACGTTCCTTCACTTCTTCATTCGTCAACCTGTCCCTCCACGTCACTCCACATGCTCCTCTCAAGTAACTCATTTCCACTGCTCTCACTCTTGACTTGTTCCCCTCTTGCAAGGTCAACGCCTCGCTTCCATACGTCAGGGTAGGGATCACAATACCATCATGCAGTGACTTCTTAACTTCCATACTCACCTCCCTATTTCTCATCACTGCTTTCAGTGTACCAACAACCTTCCTTCCCTGCTGTACCCTTTCACGTTATTCATCCCCCAAAGTTCCATCCTTACTCATCACACTACCCAAGTACTTGAATGCACTCACATTCTCCATATCCTTGCCATCCAACATCACTGCACACTCTGTGACTTCATTCCTCTCAAACACCATAACGTTACTTTTGTTTACATTAACTTTCAGCTTCCTCCTCCTACACACTGTCCCAAATTCATTCACCAAACCTTGCAACTCCCATTCATCTTCACTCAACAATACTGTATCATCAGCAAACAGCAACACCGGAAGCTTCCAAATCTCACCCTCATTCATTAGGGCCACCCCCACATCCACTGCCCTACCTTGCACCTCCTTTACAACCCCATCCATATATATATTAAACAGCCATGGAGACATCACACACCCCTGTTTCAGTCCCACATTGAGATCAAAGAACTCACTCAGCTCACCATCCACTCGCACCGTAGCCCTAGTTCCCTCGTACATACTCTTTACAGCACTCAACATTTTCCCCTCCACTCCATATATTCTTAATACCTTCCACATACCTTGCCTATCTATTCTGTCATAAGCTTTCTCCAAGTCCATGAAGGCAGCATACACTTTCCTTCCCTTCTCTAGATACTTCTCCACTAAACATCTTAGAACAAATATCTGATCTACACACCCTTTTCCCTTCCTAAATCCCCCTTGTTCTTCTCCAACTAGCTCCTCTGTCATATGCCTAACCCTATCAATGAGTATTCTACCATATATTTTACCAGTCACACTAAGAAGGCAAATACCCCTATGGTTACCACATACTTCTCTCTCCCCTTTTCCTTTGTACAGAGGAACAATTATACCTGATTTCCAGTCCTCTGGAACCCTTCCCTCTTCCCAAGCCAATCTACACAACTTCCATATCCACTCCACAACAATCTCGCCCCCATACCTAAGCATTTCACCACACACTCCATCAATTTCTGGGGCCTTTCCCAGCTTAATCTTCTTCATCACTTCCACTACTTCCGACCTACTGATCTCTTCCTCCCTCCTCTCATCTCTTCTTCTCCCAGCCATTCCCCAACCACTTATACTCACACTGCTCTCACTCTCTACATTCAACAAATCCTCAAAGTGCTCCTTCCATCTCCTCAATTTCTCTCTCTTCTCCACCAACAATCTATTATTCCCATCTTTCACCCCCCTATTATTTCCCCTTTCACACTGCCTTACTTTCTTTACCTCCTTCCAAAACAATTTCTTACTCTCCCTCCATTTCACACACAGATTCCTCCCAAACTCTTCATCCACTTTCTTCTTACTCTCCTTCACCAGTCTCTTAACCTCCCTTCTCCTGCTCACATATACCTCTCTCTTCTCTCTCTCATCTTCTCCCCTACCTCTACTCGCCAACCATTCACCATATGCCTTCTTCTTTTGTTCCACAGCTCGTTTCACCTCATCATTCCACCATGCTGTCCCTTGCACACCCTTGCATCTCCTCCTCACTCCACAAACCGCCTCACACGCTGCGCCTATCTCTTCCGTGACTATCTTACATACGTCTTCCACCCCTTCCATCTGCTCTAGCTCATACCTTCCCAATCTTTCTTCCATTATGCTCTTATACTCTGTCATTTTCTCACTATCTTGCAATTTCTCCACTCTTCTCACAGGAGCTGCTTCCTCCTGTCTTCCCCTTCGCCTCCTCAACCACTTTCTTTGCATCTTTACCTTGGCCATCACTAAGTGATGGTCCGAGACTCCATTCCCCCACCCTCTCCACACTCCTGCATCCAACACTTGTCTTCTCATTCGTTCATCCACACACACGTAGTCTATCATTGCCTTTCGTTCAACAAGTTCACCATCCATCCTCCTCATTACTCTCCATGTATACCGGTGGATCATCTTATGACGAAAGTAGGTGTTGGCTATTGCCAACCCCTTACAAGCACAGATGTCCACCAAAGCACTACCATTCCCATCTACTTCAGCTGGCACACCCCACTGACCAACCACTCCATCCACTCGTACATTCCCAACTTTGCCATTCATGTCTCCAATCAACAGCACTCTCTCGCTCCTCTCAAACTTGTCCATACATGCTTCTACTCTCGCCCAAAACTCATCTTTCACTCTTGCCACTCGATCCTCTGTTGGAGCATACACACATACAATCGCCCATGCTTGTGTACCTACTTTCATCCTCACCCATACAATCCTTGCACCCACTGTTCCATACTCTCTTCTATTCTCCTTCCACTTCTTGCTTATCATCAGATATACTCCCTCTCTTGCCCTCTCATTCTCACTGACTCCCGCACATATACCTACACCATATTCCCATTCTCTCACCCTTTCACCTTTCCATTTAGTTTCAGTCAATCCACAGATATCCACTTTTGCATCCTCAAGCACCTGAACAATCTCTCTCTCTTTCACTTCATCATTCACTCCTCTCACATTCCATGTTCCCACCCTAAGAATGTCCTTTGTCCGTTCCTTAGTCGTCAACGTATGGTCCGTCCGGGTCCGAGGCGCTTTATTCGCTTTTTTAGTTAGTTCTTTTTACGAGGTGGGGCACTAACCCACCACCAACCCTTTTAGTCGCCTCGCACGACAAGCAGGGATACTGGGGGAGTATTCTTGAAACCCCCCTACCTGTTGGTTTTCCATTGAGTTCGATGATAACAAGACTGTACTTTCATTTTATCATGAGCTGGTCCTATTAGGTCGTCAGGTGGCTGTACAGACCGATTTCAGAGGTGCAAATCCTGCTGCATGTGGTGCACGGATAGGTCACGGCTCTAGTTGCTGTTGCAGTTCGGTGGCGTGTCTCTCATGCTTCCAGCAGGTACTGACAACGATTATCTTGATAGGTGCTGCAGGCATTCTTCATGGAAGTCCGCCACTTTGTTCTGTTGCTGGTGGTTCTCTAAAGGTCTTTGGCACTGATACCGCTGCATTATAGGTTTGTTTTAATAATGTCCTTATAGCGCTTCCATGGGCAACCTTGCTGCCGACTGCCCATGGAAAGTTTGCTGTACAGGAGCTGGCCAAAGATCCTGGAATCATCCATGCGGATTGCATGGCCTGTCCAACGTAACTGTACGTTTAGGATCATCATTTTTATGCTGGTGGTATGGGCCCTTTTGAGAACGTGAATCTGTCTTGCCATCGGATCTTCAGAATGGAGCAAAGGCAGCGCATGTGAGACATTTCAAACTGCTTGACGTGGCATCTGTACAGCGTCCAGAATTCACATCCGTACAGGAGTGAGGAGAAAACTATTGTTCTGTACACCAGCAGTTTTGTTGACAACCGGATGTTATGATGCCGCAGTACTCTGGTATGTAGGCGACCAAGAGTCTGACTAGCCTTTGAAATCTGATCAGTGATTTCTTTGTCCATGATCCATCACTGGAGATGGCGGTGCCCAAGTACTTGAAGATCTCCACCACTCTCAGTTTGGAGTCATTGACAGAGATATTGGGTGCAGTTGTGTCTGAGCGAGGTGCAGGTTGATGAAGAACCTCAGTTTACTCAATACTAAAAGTCAGTCCGAACAACTGCGGGGCTTCAGCAAACCTGTTAACGATGTGTTGAAGATCATTTTCAGTGTGGACCAAAAGTGCACAGCTATCAGCGAAGAGGGCGTCGAAGACGAGTTTCTCTGCTGTCTTTTTCTTTGCACTCATGTGACGGTCAAAGAGTGATCCAACATGGTGATATCACAGGTATATGCCTTGGTCCAAGTCTTTCACTGCATGGTTGAGGGCACATGCAAAAATTAACTGAAGAGGGCAGGAGCCAAGACACAGCCTTGTTTCACGCCATGTCTATCAATCAATCAATCAATTAGTCAATCAATCTTTCATAGCCATATTGCTATCGAGAGCGTGCGTGTAAATGCAGGGTGTCCCTGGACTTACCGTAATAACTTCAGGAGGTGGTTGTAGCGTTGATTTTGAGCACCAAATGCTATATCGACATGGGTTCAGTTTTCAGCTGTTACGAAGCTACATTACTGATGACATTCAGGGTGAAAATGATCTCCCTCATTCATTCACCAGTAAATGTAGCTTCGTAATGATTTGGAATTGGACCCATGCTGATTTATTATTTTTTTAAATAATACTCAGCTCTTGAATCATGCTCTGAAGTTAGCGCATCAAGTCCCTGGACACCTTCTGTATATAACCCATGTGGTCACACACACACACACACACACACACACACACACACACAAAATGGCACCATGACAACAGAATACAAGATTTCCAAATTATTAGCAACTTTTCATCAGCCGATCAGTGTCATCAATGAAGTGACATCATTACAACAGCTGGCTTAACACTTCAGTACGATGGCGTCTGCTTTGCTACTGCTGGACGATTTTATTCAGCTTAAAATTCCCCCAGTCGTGGAGGTGTTAATCAAGACTACATATTTAACTTCTCCAGTCCGAAAATTTCCCTTAAAAAAATTTAACTTTCAGTCCCATGACGTATTTTCGTATTGCAACTGCCAGAGGACTGTATGCGACTTAAAAACGTTCTCTGTTGTGAAGTGATTAATGAAGACTGTATAATCATTCAGGCTTGAGAGTTCTTGAATTGAAAAAAGAAATCAGGGAGTAGCAAAAACAGAATGGAAATGAACGTCTCCTACCTGAAAGAGTTGAAAGTTTCGTCTGGAGATAGCGAAAATAAGATGCAGGGCACGTCACCGTAGTGAAGGGGTTGATGCAAGGAAACAACTGGCAACGTCGTCTCATCGGATCTCTGTAATCAAAGAAGCGGCATCGTCACACCAGCTGATTAATGTAAACAATTAATCAGGAGGGAGCAACTTTGATCATTACCCTGATTACTTAAACATGAAAATGTACAGTGGCCATTATTTTATATTAATGAGCAGAGTTGTAATGAGATTGAACTTTACCCCAACAGTCCAACTCCAGCTGTTTCCACATTAACCCTTTCAGTACGGGAACAACTTTTATACTTTATTTCTGCCACCACCAGACGATTTTACTCAGCTTAAAGACAGACTTCGAACAGAAAAGATAAAACACGGCCTTTGTTGATTCTTTCACAACAAGAGGTCCTAAGTTAGATAAAATCGTCTGTTGGTAACTGGAATACACACACACACACACACACACACACACACACACACACACACACACACACACACACACACATACACACGGGACTTATCTTGGAAAGATCATATTACATCTCTTTGGAAAGATCATATTACATCTCTTGTAAAATCTGGTTCCAAGAGATTAGGTGTGCTAAGCCGACTCCGTGCCTTCTTTACCTTACTGCACAATTGTTGACTCTATACACGGGTTTTATCCGCCCCTGTGCGGAGTACAACTCTCATGTGTGGGGAGGCTCCCCACATACAGCTCTTCTCAATAGGGTGGAGTCAAAGGCTTTTCGTCTCATTTACTCTCCTCCTCTTACTGACTCCCTTCAACCTCTGTCTCTTCGTCGCACTGTTGCATCTTTATCTCTTTTCTATAGCTACTTCAATGATCACTGTTCCTCTGAACTGTCTGCATGCATTCCTCCATCTCTATGACTGGCGAGTGGCACCAGTCTAGCAGCAAACTCTCATCCCTTTTCTGTCCAGCTCCCAATAGCAAGAGTTAACTGTTATTCCCAGTCCTTCATTTTTGCAACAGGTCAACTCGAACTGTCTCCCTTTGTCTGTATTTCCTGCTTCCTATGATCTTCAGTATTTCAAATGCAGTGTGTCCAGGCATCTCGAAATGATAGGATCTTGAATTTGGTTCTCTCTTGTATTTTGTTTTTCTCTTTGAAGGAACAATAATTGCGGGCTCGTGGCCTTTGGTTCCTTCTTCCTCGCATAAAAACACACACACACACACACACACAAATGTCATTATAATGAGTGGCTTAAAGAAGTTGTTGTTGCTGGTGTGGCCCAAGGCTCCTGTGGCGAGAACTCAGTGGACTATAGACTAAAGGAACCCATATTCCTGAGGTTCACCATCCTCTGTTCGAGGGATAGGGGAGAGAGATGAAGGACATTTCTGTCTGCAGCAACTGCTGGGTATGTTGGTGCCATCGCGTGAAGGTGTCCCTTCCAGTCCTGGGTTCAAGAAGTATCTGTTCTGTACAGGCAGGTATACAGAATTTCACTGGCATCTGCATCACTCTGTCAGTCTGTCCTTAGGGTACCTGCAGTAGACAGGCTGTCGCAAGAAAACTGTGCCAACTGTCAAGAAGTTACAGGTAGGCAAATTCTTATAGCAATAAATACTTCTTAAACCAGTGCCCAGTTCTGTCTTTTCGGGGGTACTGTTAGTAGTGACCTTCCATATGAATTATGAATATCAATTTCAACCATAAAATCTCAAAAACTGTAGCTCGGCAACGGTTGAGATTTCGATCAAGGATAATCGAGCTTTTGTAACTCATAATTAGCCCAAGAATAACCTCCAGTTGATTGAAACATGTTTTACTGGACACTTGTCAATTGTTTATTTATAACATTCAGTCGATGTGATGGCGCTTCGTATTAATTTACACTGGTCACCTGATGTAGTTCCAATGTACTAGAAGTTTGTTTACCCTACTCACCTGATGCTACTCTACCATGTATTATTCATTGGCATATAAGCATCTGATGCAACGGTACCAGGTATTTGTTTACATTAATCAGCCAGTGCGATGGTGTACTAATTGCACTGTTCAACAAAATATTAACTTTTCTTGTCCCACGAACAAAAATAGGTGGACCTTTTAGTATTTTTTATTAATCTGTTTTTAGAAATTTTCTATCAGGCATGGTTTCTAAATGACAGAGCAATTAAATTTTACAATTAGTGTATATTACTCATTCATAAATAAGATTGGTATTACACTTTAAAAACTTACCTCTAAAATGTAGAAGTGTATGATTTTCGGCTATATGTGGCCTCAGGAACATCCCTTCTTAATGTCCAGTAGTAATCTGCCAACATAGAGGGGGCCCCACTTTCCTTGGTACCACTTTTCCATGTCTAAAATGTCCTGATGAATCTTTCGCTGTGCTCATCACTGATTGCCCTAAGATCTTCCGGGAAAAAGTCTACGTGCGAGTCCAAAAAGTGGATTTTTGGACTCATATTGCACCCCAAACCTTTATATGAAGTCAACAGATCTTTTTACAGCATCACAGTACTTTTCTGATCTGTGATTTCCGTAAAAATGTTTGCAAACTTTCTTAAATGACAGACATGCAGTTTTTTCAACTTCATTTAGCTCTTCATCGAACTTTTCATCTCGAAGGAGTTCTCTGATCTGTGGCCATACAAAAATACCCTCTTTGATTTTTGCATCACTGATTCTGAGGAATTTATTCCTCAAATTTGTGAATCCATGGCCAGTAATATCCATACCTTTGACGAAGTTCTTCATCAACCCAAGATTAATGTGCAGAAGGAGGCAGATAAATTTTCTCAGGATCAGCAAGAGTAGGAATGAAGACATTCTTATTCCCTGGCATCAGTGATGTTCTTTTTGGCCACACTTTCTTTACATAATGATTTTTCTTGTCCCGGCTGTCCCACTCACAGAGGAAACAACAGAACTTCGCTAACCAAGTTGCATTCCAAGTAAAAGTGCCACAGCCTTTAAGTTAACACATACATTCCACTTAAAGTCCTCATGCTTAATATTTTTTCAAAAGAAACATCATGTTATCATCAGAATCCTTCATGTTAGCTGCATGAGCCAGAGGAATGGAGGGGAACTTATTTCCATTGTGGAGTAGAGCCACTTTCAAGCTTACTTTTGGTGAGTCAATAAACAAGCGCCACTCATCTGTGTTACATTCTTGGACAAGTGCCTCCATAACAAAACGAACATCATTGCAAAACACCAGACCATCTTCAAGGGAGAAAACGTCATGGTGATCACAACAAAAACAAACTTTAGTTTCTTTCTGGAGAAGATTCCAGCCCTTTAACCCGCCCCATCCCGACCACTTTTCCACCACTGACTCCCCCCAATCCCGACCATTTTAGGAAAATTTTTTTTGGCTCAAACCTTTGCTTTTGGTGAGAAACATCGAAAATTCATAGAGAAATCGCTCACCTGATGTTTAAAATACTCATTACAGGTAGGAGTACCTCATTACCTTACTGGGTTTTCTATCAGGCTGGTACCAAAGAAAACGAGTTCTATGGGAGGATAACTATTTCACACCACTCATAAACGGTATTTATTTATTTACTTGGTACGAATTTATATGTAGTACAAGAGTATATTGGTTTTCAAGCAGTAATATAGGCATTATAAGCATTGTTTCACTCACTAATACCTGACCTTTTTTTGCCACATTACCTGATCATCATTTCTAACTGTTTCTTCCTCTAATGCTATGTAAAGTTTGTCCTCCACATTGTCATTGATTGGGGAATCACTCTGGCCCTGAATTTCGTACCGTGGCATGACATGGCTATACTGGCCAGGTCACTGATAACAGGTGAATTGCTGAGAAAATGGCATGCAGGGGGGGGAGGAGGTCATGCTGGGTAAGGCATTGTCCCTGCCTGGCATCTTGTTGAGGAAGGTGTCACGTGTATACTTACCAAAAATAACTCACGAAAATTGAAAATTGTGCAAATTAGGGACCTTGCAATTTTTTCGCGTTTATGTACATCGACGGGATTGGCAGTGACAAAACATGTGGACGTTAAAGAACGTCGACGGGACACCGCGGGTTAACCCGGAACCCCAGAGTTTGGCTTGCTTCTTAACCCCTTAACCGCGGGGCGTCACTTTCGTGACGCTCGGCTACAATGGATCATACCGCGGGGCGTCACTTTTGTGATTCTGTGTTATTTTGAATTATCCCGGGCTCTCAAGTGGTGGCTTGTATCATATATCAGTACTGCCAATGTTCAACACTAGTCAGCACTCCAAATCTCATCTGTACTCCCATCCATTGTTGACATTTTAGCTATTTTAACCCCTTCCTGACTCCCCTCCCTACCTGCCCTCCATTACCCTCTCCTCTCACCTCCCACGCCGCGCTGCGCTACGGAAATTTCCCCCTTCTCTTTCCACAGATTTCATCCATTGAAATAAGGCCTATGCCCTATATTTTTACCCAATAATATATACCAAAAAAAAAAACAGGTAAGTGATAGTGTTATACTCCAGAAATTGCCTAATTATCACCTGACAACACCTCACGTGCATTCATTCGCTACATTACCACGGTAATTTCCCCTTTGATTTATGCCTTGTAATCGATGTCTGTAATAAAAATATATATCAGAAAGGAAGGGAGAATCCTAATTGACATTTACAGTCACCTGGAACTACCTATTTCTATATTTATTGCCGAGATTTTCTACCTATAAAAAATTAGCATGTAAGTTAGCAGCAGTAAGCCTAAAGTGTCATTGTCAACCCTTCCCTTCTCAGATAATTTACCCCCTTCTTGACTCCCCTCCCTACTTGCCCTCCATTACCCTCTCCTCTCACCTCCCACGCTGCGCTGCGCTACGGAAATTTCCCTCTTCTTTTTCCACAGATTTCATCCATTGAAATAAGCCCTATGCCCAATATTTTTACCCAATAATATATACCAAAAAAAAAACAGGTAAGTGATAGTGTTATACTCCTGAAATTGCCCAATTATCACCTGACAAAACCTCACGTGCATTCATTCGCTACATTACCACGGTAATTTCCCCTTTGATTTATGCCTTGTAATCGATGTCTGTAATAAAAATATATATCAGAAAGGAAGGGAGAATCCTAATTGACATTTACATTCACCTGGAAGTACCTATTTCTTTATTTATTGCCGAGATTTTCTACCTATAAAAAATTAGCCTGTAAGTTAGCAGCAGTCAGCCTAAAGTGTCATTGTCAACCCTTCCCTTTTCAGATAAGCCGCGGCATTTAGTTCCTTGTCCTCCACTGCAGAGACAACATGTCGCACTCGCGCCCCGCCATTCCTGCCGCTTCTGCGCCCATTGCAAAGGGCCCCGTGACCTCTACCCCCAAGAAAAGTGTTGAGGCAAGCAGGAAAGGCCTCAGTGACTCTGCAGTGGCACGAGAACTTGCTGAATTGTCGATGATAATAATGGACAGCGATTTTGACGATTCCGGTGAATCGTGTGATGAGCCGGGTGAACTTATCGCGCCAGAAACAGCGACAACAAGTGCTCCTACCAGTGAATCTGTGTGTAGCTCCAAGGGAAAGGAGCCTTTAGTGCAGGAAGGAAAAGAATTTGGGAAGGGAGTGAAAAGGCGGCGTGTTAGCCCCAGAACAATGCCCCCACGTGACCCAGCCCGCCATGAGTCACGAGATCATTCACCTCCCCGTTCCCCAAGCCCCGCTTTACTCATCTCGTCATCATCGTCGGCTGAGTTATCTCCGGAGTCTTCGTCGTCGGAGTCACCACCAGCATCAACAGTGAAGGCCGGCCGTAGAGGTAGAGGTAGATCTAAGAGAGTGAGAAGTAGTGTAGCTAGTAGGGTAAGGGCTGCTAGTGCTGTACGGCAACCTAGGGTCAGTGCGAGTGACCTTGACCGTGATAAGCCTCCCTCTCAGCCAACCTCCACCACCACCACCACCACCATCCCTCCACCGCCACGCCAGGGAATCCTGGACGCCTTCGCGTGGACGGAAGGGTCAGATTTTGTCCCCGAAAACCTGGTTTTCGATGAGAGCTCGTCAGGAGTTCAGCCTGCCTTCACTATGGACGAAAATGCTGAGTGTGTCGACTACCTTTTGGCCTTCCTAGATGACGAAGTCATGCAGCACATATGTGATGAGACTAACAGGTTCGAATCACAACGTGCTGCTAGTGGTACAGGTGCAGCCAAGATGCAACAGTGGACCATGCTGGGAGTGCAGGAGCTGTATGTGTTCTTTGCCCTCATGCTTCTTATGCCACACTCCAAGAAGCATGAGTTGGAAGAATACTGGTCCATGGACCCCTTACTACCCTCACCGACCTTCAACAAGTACATGGCCAGAGATCGCTTCCGGAACATCATGGGAATCCTGCACTTTGCCGACAACGATGTACCTTCCCAAACCGACCCACTCTGGAAGATCCGGGAGATTCTGAACAGAATGAAGGATAAGTTCATGTCATTCTTCCACCCATTTCAGAAGGTTGTCATTGATGAGTCCTTGGTTCTGTTCAGAGGACGTCTTCGGTTTGTTCAGTACATTCCAAGCAAACGCCATCGCTTTGGAATTAAGTTCTTTGTACTGTGCGACTGTAAGACGGGGTACATCCTTGACTTCGTCATATATTCAGCCAGCACTGTCGATCTCGATAAAACACACCCCCTTGGCTTCTCAGGCTGTGTAGTGAAAGTGCTCCTAGAAAAGTATTTTGGTGGGAATCATGTGCTGTATACAGACAACTACTATACAGCACCGAAACTTGCCAAATACCTTTCTGAGCACGGCATTGGCTCCTGCGGCACTGTCAAAAGTAATCGTGCCAACTTCCCCAAATTCCCAGAGGCAGGAAACTCGCAGCGAGGAGACGTGCACCTACGCAAGTCTGAGAAGATGCTGGCAATACGGTGGCATGACAAGAGAGTCGTGCACATGCTCACCACCGTACATAAGGGGGAGATGAGAGACAGTGGGAAGGTCGACCGTAGGACAGGCGAACCTGTGATGAAACCTGATGCTGTGTTGGACTATAATATAAACATGCGGCTGGTGGACAAGTCCGACATGATGATTGGTGAGATCGACTGCCTCAGGAAGAATACTAGGTGGTACAGGAAAGTTTTTCTGCATCTCATAGATATGACGATGCTGAACGCCTTCATCCTGTACAAGATGAAGGTAAAGCCACCCAAGTCCTTCTCCCTGAGGTTGTTCGCCAGGACTTGTGTCCAGCAGCTGCTGGAAAAATATGGTAAGGTGCAAGCAGCAACTCCAAGGCGCCATCCAGTTACACTTCCCGACCGACTTGAGCAGAGGGCGTATATGGAGCGGCACAGACTTGAGCTAATGCCTGCCACAGGGAAAAGGAAGGCTGCGATTCGCAGGTGTCAGGTATGTGCGCATACCACACGCCGCACACCTGAGCATAAACGCACCTCTTGGCAGTGCGCTGAATGCCAGGTTCCCCTCTGTGTAACCTGCTTCTTCGATTATCACAGCCAGAAGCAGTTCTAACAGTGCAAGTGTGGAAGCAGAATTATTTGGAAATAATGTGTAAATAATGTGTAAATAATGTGTAAATAGCAGGTGAAAGCAATGGATGTTCAGTTCATATGATTGAACAGTGTACTATAGTTTCATCTTACTGAAAGTGACAGTGAATAACATATTGTAAGTAAAATAGAAGGGTAAATATTGAAAATAGAATAGAAAATGTAAATAGTAATGTAAGTAATTAGTAATATAAGAATATGAGTACAAATAATTTATGTTATAACAGTGAGAGTGAATCCGTGGCTCTCTACGTATTTTACTGACTGAAAAATAGAATGACTTCAGTGACAATAAAATAATACGACTGAATGAAACTTATGGAGAAAGACTCCAGATATATATAAGTGTGATATAGTAATAGAAATATAAAGTGTGAGGGGTTTTATGAATAATAAATGACAGAGTGCCTAGAGCGAACTAGCGCAAGTGCGGCGATCAGACGCGCTCGTAATTTCCATTGCTTTCACACTGTTTTTTTTTTAGTATGGATCCCAAACTACTTGAAAATGGTAGAATAGTGTTTATAGTGTTTGTATCTGGCTGTGGTAATCATATAACGGGTTGTCGGGAAGTGTAAAGTGGAGATTTAGTTACCCTACTTCAGAGGTCTCCACAAGTCCTACGGAAACTGACGAAGGCTCAACAATCATTCCAGGAGAAAGCTGAAGGTATGTGCTATAAGCATATATAATTTTATTATTCTAGGACTAATAACTGATTTTTAGCAAATATTTTTTGAGAGTCTCTCGGAGCCCAAATAACCCCGCGGGACACGCAAGTAATTGGTAAACAAGCCCGCGGTGTAGGGGTTAAACAAATTTAAATCGTGGACGAGATCATTAACCCGCAGAGTTCCGTCAACATATGGGTACGTTGCAACATTTTGCATTTGCCAGTCCCAGCGACATACCGGTACGTCGCGCAAATGCAAGGTGCATAATTTGCACAATTTTAAAATTTTGCACTTGATTTTCGGTACGTACGGTCCCTCGACCTTCCCCTACCTGCCACCAGGCGGTGACACTCAGCGACCCCGCACGACCCGCGCTCACCCGCAGCTCGATCACTCACATGTTAGCAACGGTCCTCCTCAGACATAGCAAAGAGAGGTCTCTCAGAGGACGAAATTCAAGCCGCCCTGGACACCTTTACAGGCGACAGTGATTCCCCACTGGTTGACGAGGTTGTAGACAAAGATTATGTGCAGCCAGAGGAGGAGGAAACCACCAGCAGTGATGAGGAAGTCCCGTCCCCCAGGAAGCGGCAGTACGTGACTTACCGTGCTGCTAGAGAGGGGCAGCCGGCCAAAAAACAAGGTGGAACGTCCTCTACCCAGCCCCAGCATGATGTGGAGCCCGAATTTGATGACGAGGACGAGGACGAGGACGAGGATGGAGCTGTGGGACGTGCTGCCATGTGGTACGGACATGAGGTGATTACTCATTGTGGCCCCGAGCGCACAGCATGTCAGACGACCAGGTATGGGCCTAGTCTTTTGTTTGAGGAGGTAGGAAGTGCCATGGAGATAGTGGGGAGTGAAAGGGAAAGTGCAGGGAGGAGTATGGAAAGTGAGAGTGGCGGGAGTGAGTCATCACTCTCCCGTGGTGGTGTGAGGTGGCGGGGTGTATCACGTGGGCGAGTGAGGGTGGGTCCTGAATCACGTGGAGTTGTGATGGAGAGGAAAGGTAGGGAGGAACCACTCCCCAGCACGTCTTATGCTCCCCAATATTCCCTAACACATGGGCGAGTGAGGGTGCGTGAAAAATCACGTGGTGTTGTGATGGAGGGGGAAGGTGGGGAGGAACCACTCCCCAGCACGTCTTATGCTCCCCAATATTCCCGAACTTCATCCCCACAGCCCCCTAATGTTCCTCAAGGCCGTAAGGGTAAGGGAAAGGGAAAGGGTAAAGGCCGAGGGAAGAGGAGTGCGAGTGGGGAAGCCCTCCGCACTCCTTCTCCCCAACCTCCCCCACCAGCATCTCCTCCCCACCCAGACAAAGGCGCTGATGGGGACGATGGGGACGAGGGATTTGTGGGATGGAATTGGGAGGATGGGAGTGATTTTTCTCCCCTCATTCACCCTTTCACTGAGCAGGGGCGTGCTGGCTGCATTGCTCCTGGAATTCACCCTAATTCCACCAGGCTGGATTTTTTCCACCTGTTTTTCAGTGAGGCTTTCGTGGAGCAGATAGTTGACTAAACCAACCGTTTCGCAAGCAGCCAGTGCCATGAGAGTGAAAGATTGGGAACAAGGAGCAGGCATTCTATCATATATGATTACCCTGTCTCCCTTTCAGAAATGTTCTTATTTTTTCCCCTGGTCCTTTTGATGGGTATTATACGAAAGAACAGAATTCCGGCCTACTAGACAAGGGACCCTGTTATGCTGACACCAATATTTGGGCAAGTCATGAGCCGTAATCGCTTCCAACAAATTCTAAGTCACCTCCACTTTTACGATGCTGATGATCCTGCAAATGTGAACGACACAGATAAGATGAGACGAATTAGGTTGGTCTTTGATCACCTGAGGCAAACATTTCGTTCTTCATTTTATCCCTATAGAGACCTCGTCATCGACGAGAGTCTCGTGTTGTGGAGAGGCATATTTCATTTAGGCAGTATATACCCAGCAAAAGGCACCGTTTTGGGTTCAAGATCTTTGTTATGTGTGACTGTAGGACTGGTTATGTGCACGTCATAGTCTTGTACACCGGTGCACAGACAGACATAATAGAATATCGGAGTATTGGACTGTCGGGAGCATTGGTAAAGACAATGATAGAAGACTACCTTCATCGTGGTCACGTCCTTTACCTGGACAATTGGTACACTAGCTCTCTTCTCGCTTGTTATCTACACATGCATGAAACGGGAATCTGTGGAACCGTGAAGGTGAACCGGCGTCACATGGTCAAGGTAGGGTGGAAACTTGACAGGAATGAGGTTGTCTTCTTCAAGGCCAACAACATACTTGCAACTGTGTAGAACAATAATAGAGAAGTAAGCCTCTTGTCCACGGTTCACTGCCCCTTGATGCACCGTACAGATTCCGTGGATTACCGGAGCGAACACAGGCGGCAAATATGGAAACCTGAGTGTGTCCTAGATTATAACATAAGCATGCGCCTGGTGGACCAGTCAGACTCCATGATATCGACGGTCGAGTGTGCCAGGACCACGATGAAGTGATATAAGAAACTGTTCTTTCACTTGCTAGATATCACTGCTCTGCATTGCAACCACCTGCACGCCATGACAACAGGAGTTCAGGAAACCTTTGAAGGGTTTGTGAGGGAGCTCACAAGAGAGATGTTTGCATGGTGTGCTGTTGAAAGGCCCCAACATCGCACCCGCACTGCCCCTATTGCCCAAACTCCCCTGAGAATATTCGGCCCCGATTTCTCCACTCCTATCCCTCCCCAGCCAAATAGACCTAGGCCCCAACGCAGGTAGCAATTCCCGGGTGAGACCCACCACTCAGAGGAAAGACACCCGCTATGAGTGCGTCGAGTGTGATGTGGTTCTCTGTATTCACCCATGTTTCAGTGAGTATCACACCTTGATGCAGTTCTAATATGGTGTGAATGCGACAGGACGCTATAACTCTGAAGTAAATGCGACAAACAGACGCTCAGTGTAATTATAAGGCCTGCTGATCTGTAAACAGTTGTATAAAGTGGATACAGGTCTAACATAAGTGCAAAAATAGTATGTCTATCTATCTATCTATCTATTGCCGGACGCCTCAATCCAGTTTGGGGTGGCCACAAACAAATCGCCTCCAAGTCGCCCTGTCCCCCGCCATTTCACTCCCCTGCTCCCAACTCACACACCCCTCTCTCATATATCTCTCCACCCCATCCCTCCATCTCATCCTCGGCCTCCCTCTCCCTCTTTCCCCCTCCACCTCACTCACATACACTCTCTTCGTCAGTCTTTCACCCTCCATCCTCTCCACATGGCCAATAGTATGTAAGTGTATAAATATGATCTAAGTGGAAACATACCTAGTGAGGGTATTTTGATGCGATATTCTGACGCTCAGTGGAATAAATAAGGCCCGTAAATATGTAAATATTATTATGGAAAATGCAAACGGGTGTAATATAAGTTCAAAGTTTTGTAAGTGCTGAAATATATTCTAAGTCAAAATATTCCTAGCAAGTGTATATAAATGCGATTTCCCGATGCTCAGTGGAATGAATAAGGCCCGTAAATATGTAAATAGGAGTCTACAAGTGGAAACGGGTGTAATGTAAGTGAAAAATTAGTATGTTAGTGTCTGAGTATTATCTTTGTTGAAACATTCATTGCGAGGGTATTTTGGTGCGATATTCTGATGCTCACTAGAATAAATAATGCCAGTAACTATGTATAGTGCAGAATAGGGGTGTAAACGTGTGTAATGTAAGTGGGAAAGTATATTTGGAGTGAAAAAATACAATAGAAGATGAAACACGAGTGTTTGAGATTGTGCTTGCTACGTGAATATGCACTAGCATTTCGCTAAATGCCTTCGTAATGAATGTAAATAATTGAAAACATTTACAGTGGTGGAGGAAAGGTTCTATGTAAAGAAAACAATAATAGGAGTGACAAAACAATTGGGTATGTTGAAATATGAGTCATAGCGAGTGCGCTTAGTAAGCAGATGTGCGCTATACTTATGCTACATGTCATCGTAATGAATGAAAACAGCTGAAAACATTTACAAACAGTAAAAAATGGTAAAATGTCATTGAAACAGAAGTATACAAGTAGAAAAAATGATATGTTGACTGAAACAAGAAACTTAGCACATAGCATGTTACCACTCGGACCCAACTCGCTATGCTCAGGCGAAGGTACAATGCTTATTTTTCATAAATATGTCATTGAAATTCAGTTTATTGTTATTCTTATTGTTTATTAGTTCAAATTCAATAAATGTAGAGGTGTTGTTTGTGGTTTCTCCCAAAATTACCTACCATAGAAAACGTGAGCGACTCACATGTCAATGATAGAATATGATACCTGGTGCGGGGGACCTCGCCTGTTCCGACCACTTATGGACCACGGTAAGCCCTTTCTTGGCGATTTTCCTTTGTTTCTCAACAAAAGCGGAAGTTTTAGCCAAAAAATAAAAAATAAAAAATAGCTCGGGATTGGGGGGTGTCGGAGGTCCGAAAAACCTCGGGATGTGATGGGTTAAGATCTCCTTGACTCAGTAAATGTAGTTCACCTGAAGAACAGCTTGCTTCAAATGTTGGATCCATATTTCCTCTTCTTGGTCTACTATCTCACCACCAGAATCATCGTCACTCAGTGTCATGTCTCTTGGAGGCTCTGGCACAGGTAATTCCTGACTGTAAGGTAATGGCCGCATAGCTGATGGTTAACTAGGATATTTGACAGTATGCTTGGATTCTGATGTTATACCATTTATATTTGTCAGCCAGAAGTAGCAATGCGAAGCGTGATGTCTCCAAACCATAGGAATGGCATAAGTCATACGGCGTGAACCTTTTGCCCATGCTGTGAGAAGCCGGTGTTTTTAAGTGTATTCCTTCAAAGGTATATCTTACTGCTTATGGTTTGTGAGCAGAGGTGCTATTGAACCATCTTTTGTGTCTGGGAGTGGAATGTGTTTCTACGACTTTCAGGAGACTATATTAACACTAAGGCTCATACAACTATATTCAGCTTAATAAAAGCGTCAGGTTTTAACGGAAAGGCACTTATATTGGGTTTGTCCTCATCATTAAAGGGTTACTGGCGATAGTAAAAAATTCAGGCTCCTATGACTCTTTCTCAGTTAAGTTAAACTATCTGACATCTTCGTGGGTGGACTACCATCGTCGTTCCGACTAGGAAAATGTTCAAGATAAACCACTCTCAGTCTCTATCCCCACTTTCAGCTAAAATAAAAAGTAGTTGACGCTGGCAGAAATAGAAGAAAGAGTTGTCTCGAGCATGAGAGGGTGAAGCTGTATTTTAAACTTTCTATGAAAAAGCCTTATATCTTTTTGTTTTGCTGCCACCTGACCTTTGCATTCAGCTCTGGAGAACATACTCGTTGCAGAGGTTTAATGAAGGCCACATGCAGCCCTGTCAGTTAAGAAAATCTCTCTTCTACTAACTAAAATGAAGTCATCATCATCATCATCATCACCATCGTTATACAATCCCAGTGTGCCTCATATAAACAGGAGTCTAGGGACCCAGGGGCTTGGCTACTCAGCCCGATATTTAAGGATGGGTGACCAGCCTCAGTTTCTCCTGAGTTACATTATGTGAGCAAGAAACCCCAACCACCCTTTAGATTGAAACACCTATAGGCTCCATCCGTCTGGAGTGCCTTAGCCCACTAGACCACCAGGCGCCATTGGGTTACATGGTTACCACGTAGAGCAGTAAATGACTTTCTGGGTAACATGAAACCATTTATTCTCGCCAGTCGGTGTAGACTCCTTGGAGAGAGAGAGAGAGAGAGAGAGAGAGAGAGAGAGAGAGAGAGAGAGAGAGAGAGAGAGAGAGAGAGAGAGAGAGAGAGGTATCACTACGTCGAGTGAATGGATGATGGGGATCCCCACCTCAAAAAATAAAACAAGTTAAATGTAATCAGAGAGCGCATACCTCCACCAACGTCTATACCAGACAACTCAGATAATCATTAAAATTTAATCAACTATTGTCTAGTCCATGACCGACATACCCACAAAATTTCATTGAAATCCATAAATAAAACTTTGAGATATCTTGTGGACAAACACACAAAAAGTAGCCCTGAACGGGGACTCAAAATCAAATCACCACTATAATTCAACCAACTCTTTCTTGGCCCATGACACACATATCCACAAAGTTTCACTGAAATCCACAGGTATCTTTTAAAGATATCTTGTGGACAAACAAACAGATGAAACTGCCATGGGCAGAGTGCTTGCTGGATAGATTGGATTGGAATTTGGATAAACAAGCATTTCAGCAACATATGAGGTGTTCTTATTGTGAATATATAGATATAAAAACCTTCCCTTCCCTTCATCTTAATCCTCTCGTGCAAGGTACTAATCACGGGTCATATCAAATTTTAGCTGCTGCGGTTCAGCCTGTGTACACAAAGGAGACCCTTATCTGATTAGAGTCTAGAGATACCATCTCTTGCCTCTCCCTGAAAACAAACTAAAACACCCAGACAAGAGACGTAACTCGATACTTGCATAAACACAAATAATCATAAAAAGTGTGAAAGAAATTCATAATAATTACTTGTTTTTTTATGGAACCGCTCATTTTATGCCATGATTTTCATTCGTAATACACATATTTAATCATTTCATACCATGTCAGCAGCAATTATTTATTTTATTGTGAAAATATGGATATTTCTTAGTGCGATGTTTTTTCACTTCTCTGCTTAGTTTTCACTGGCGTGTTGGCACTCATTTGGCGAAATGTTTTGCGCTTCATTGCGAAGCACAAGATGGGTTTAAGAGATAAAAATTGCATTGCCAAGGGAACCAGATGTTTCTCTTCAATTTGGTAAGAAAAAAATAATCGATTTTCGAAATTTGAAAAAAAAAAAAAAAATGATGCCAGTGCTGGCCACTTTGTCATAACGATTTCCGGAACAACGTCGATTGTGGGCTTATTTTCAACCCCTCACCCTGCCCAGGGCCTCTGACCGATTTTGAAGGAAAACAATAGGCTTCCAGGGTTTATGGGTATCTACCTTCTGATTTTTTTTCCTTTTTTTTTTTTTTTCAGAACAATTGGCTCAAAGTTGTGACCTGTAGAGTGCAGACAAACACACAAATGAAACTGCCATAGTCAAAGACCTTGCCCTATTGACTGGATTGGAATTTGGATTTTCAACTCCCTATCCAACACGCCACTGATTTTTTTTTATGATGAATATATGGATATTTCTTTGTGTGATGCTTTTTCACTCCTCTGCTTAGTTATCACTGCCGTGTATCGAAAATTTTTGCGCAAAGCACAGGATGGATTTACGAGTCTAAAAATAGTATTGCCAGGTGTGCTGGACGTTTATCTTTAATCTGGTAAAAAATAAATCAATTTTCGAAATTTGAAAAAAATGGTGCCAGGGCAGGCCACTGGGTCCCGACGATTTCTGGACCCACGGCCATTAAGGGGTTTCAACCCCCCTCCCAGCCAAGGGCCTTTGACCGATTTAGATGAAAAACAATATGCTTTCTGGGTTTATGGATATCTACCTTCTGATTTTTTTTCAGAACAAGTGGCGCAGAATTGTGACCTGTAAAATGCAAACCAAGAAACAAACAGACAAGCATATGGAACTGACCAACATGCTTGCCGAATTGAAAGATTCCGGCAAGGAATGAAACTGCCATAGGCAGGGTGCTTGCCGGATGTATTGGATTGAAATTTGGATAAACAAGCATTTCAGCAACATATGAGGTGTTCCCATGGTGGATATTTGGATGTAAAACCTTCCATTCCCTTCATCTTAATCCTCTCATGGGAGGTGCTAATCGTGGATAGCATGAGATTTTAGCTGCTGCGGTTCAGCCCCTGTACACAAACGAGGATCTTTATCTGGTTAGAGTCTAAAAATACCATCTGTCGCCTCTCTTTGGACACAAACTAAACCACACAGACAACAGAAATAGTTCGATACTTGTATAAAGACAATAGACAAAACAATGTGAAAGAAATTCTTAATAATCTTTTTTTTTTTAATGAAACCTCCCATATTATGTACTGATTTTGTTCGTAATACATATATCTAGTCATTTCAAACCATTTCAACAGCACTGATTGGGGGGGGGGGAGTGAAAATATGGATATTTCTTGGTGCGATGTTTTTCCACTCCTCTGCTAAGTTTTCACCAGCGTGTAGGCAGTAATTTGGCTAAATTTTTGTGCTTCATTGCGAAGCACAGGTTGGGTCTATGAAGTTAAAAATTGCTTTGCCAGGTACACTAGACGTTTCTCTTCAACTTGGTGAAAGAAAAAAAAAATCGATTTTCGAAATGTGAAAAAATGGTGCCAGTGCTGGCCACTGTGTCCCGACGATTTCCGGACCTATGTCCATTGTGACCTGTAGAGGCAGATAAACAAGCGAATAAACAAACATACAGACGGACAAACATACAGAACTGACCAACATGCTTGCCGAATCTTTCGATTCTTACAAACAACAAACAGACAGACATACGGAATTGACCAACATGCTTGCCGAATCGAAACATTTCGGCAAGCAACAAACATGGGTGCACGCATAACATTCTACTTTGCTGGCCAAAGTGGCAACAACACTAATTTTTATGAGACTTAATGACTTTTCCCATTTTTTTTTTTCTTAAGTGAATTAAATCGTCAGACGCCAACCACTTCAGTCCAATGACATTACATGTTACTTTTGTCACATCAATACCACTATATTTTTATTGTCAGCCCTTAACAAGGCGGGGCGATATAGCTATTTAGTCAGTGTGTGTGTGTGTGTGTGTGTGTGTGTGTGTTGCCAAAATATTTCGAAAAGTTGTAGACGAATTTTCACCAAACCTTTAGGAAACAGCAACTATGTGGATGTGAAGAAGTCTATTACTTTTGGTGAGGATTTGATCATGGACGGACGAGTGCCACTCATAATATACTGTATATACCAGTATATATATATATATATATATATATATATATATATATATATATATATATATATATATATATATATATATATATATAGATTTGTGGTAGGTGGGGGCGCTCACCATCCACTCACTCGATGTAGTGCTGCTCTCGGGTGTCTGCCCTTTCCTCTCCATCCTTCATTCCTTCCTTTCTCTTCTGTCGTTCTTTCCTTCATTCTTTCCTTGTCCTTCTGCCTACGGGTGACTATATACTCCCTCTTCTGACTTTCTTTCCTTCATTCTTTCCTCGTCCTTCAGCCTATGGATGACTCTACACTGAGTGACAAGCCAAATGGTTTCCTGTACACCAGGAAGGCATTTACTACGCTGGGTGGTAACCATATAACCAGATTTTGGCACCTGGTGGTTTTAGTGGGTAATTATTGCACTCCAATCGGATTGAGCCGGTGAAGGTTTATATCCAAGGGATGGTTGGGGTTGATTGCTCATGTAATACATCTCAGGGATGAGTGAGGCTGGTCACTCTCATCTTAAATGTCGGGACCAGTGCCTAGCCCCGGGCTCCTACGCTCCTCATGGGGCAGTGTAGGATTGGATGATCCTTCCCCTTTCCTTGGGGGAAGCAGCCTAGGTATATAGATAGATAGATAGATATATCTATATCAATATCTATACCTGTCTATCTATCTATCTATCTATCTATCTATATATTGTTACGGAACAGAGAAAGATAATGTACACTTTAAGTGAGAATACTAAAAATCACTACTGTCCCGTAAAGTTCCA
The DNA here is from genome assembly GCF_032717465.1 of Coenobita brevimanus. Classification (NCBI taxonomy): domain Eukaryota; kingdom Metazoa; phylum Arthropoda; class Malacostraca; order Decapoda; family Coenobitidae; genus Coenobita; species Coenobita brevimanus. Next base: position 45,387,292 of record NC_137010.1, on the reverse strand, counting down.
GGTTCAAAACAAAAGAGTTAGGTAAAATTACAAGTTAAAGTTTAATGCTCAAACTAACAACAAAACATTCAGGACTCATAAGGATAATGTAATGGCAAAAAACAGGTTAAATATATGGTTAACTGCAATAGCCTCTATTAACACGCAATTAGCAAGAGTAAATTTATCTAAGTCAGCCCTGATAAATGAAAATACCAGATAATACTCAGTGAATGCAAGATATATTATTACAGATACAAAATATTATTAATAATGACTGACCTCCAAACTTTACATTAATCACAAAAACCTCACCAGGCCTACAAATTAACACCTTATGCTATACAGTACAAGAACAAAATGTAATAACACTCATACTCAAATTACACAGCTGCTAGATGGTTGGAGACTTCCTGAGCACTCACAATAATAACTGTACAGGGGAGGACAGAGATGTGAACAAAATGAGGAGTAGATCTAAGTGGCAATTAATGCAGAGACTGAGCTCATTATATAGGGGCCGGCAGAGCTTGATACAACTTGTAAGAAGGACGCGCAAATGAAGCCATGGGGACAAAGGGTTGACAATCGTGCTCTGAACAACAGAAAGAACGACTTACTCTACTATAACGGTAGAAGGGGAGGACTGAGGTAGAACACGCTCGTGATCAAACATGCAGCATACTGTACGTTAGAATTACACAAAGGATGATGAAATCATAGGCTACGTAACACCTCCCCACAAAGAAAAAGAAATTTACAAAGGAAATTTCTTATTACTCTAAAACAATCTGCCTAAAGTCTAGATAAGCAATCTGCAATAACATTTTCTTTCCCCTTGACATGTTGTATGTCTAATGAATACTCCTGAAGAAGTAGACTCCATCTTGTCAATCTCTGATTTTTATCTTTAAACTTACTAAGGAATTTCAGTGGGTATTGATCGGTATAAATGACTATGGGGTCAAAACCAGAACACAAATAAAATGAAAATGCTGTAAACCCAAAATCAAGGCCAAAAGCTTTTTCTCAATAGTTGAATAGTTCTTTTGAGGTGGAGTGAACTTCTTACTGTAATAAGATACAGGATGTTCATTACCCTGATCATCCTCTTGCAGCAAAACAGCCCCAGCTCCTGTATCACTTGCATCAACAGCCATCTTAAAAGGCTTGGCAAAATTTGGAGTAGCGAGCACTGGCTGACTTAATAGGATAGCTTTAAGTTTGCTGAAAGAGGATTCACAGTTATCGGTCCAGACAAATTTAACTCCCTTTTTCAGTAGGTCTGTAAGTGGTGATACGGGAATTGAAAAGTTAAGAACAAATTTCCTGTAATAACCTACCGTTCCCAAAAATCTTTGTAGCTCTTTCCTACTTTTAGGTCTGGGAAGATCACTTATAACCTGAACCTTAGCTCCTGGTGGTGCAACATGTCCATCACCAATTACGTACCCAAGGTACTGAACTTTAGCTTGACCAAACTCACACTTTGATAAATTAGCTACAAGATTAGCCTGAACCAAACGCTCAAGAAATATACTGACATGGCATAGGTGATCTTTCCAGTTGTCACTGAAGATTAATACATCATCAATATAAACAACACACCCTGCCAAACCCTCTGTTACAACATTCATGAGCTTCTGAAATGTGGCTGGTGCATTCTTCATACCATATGGCATTACAGAACATGCAAAAGTCTTTCCTAGTGTTACAAAACATGAGATCTCCCTAGAACGTTCAGTCATAGGTACTTGCCAGTATCCCTTTAACAAATCAAACTTACTTATGTACCTAGCCTTTCCGATCTTGTCTATGCAATCTTCCACACGAGGGAGAGGGTGTCTGTTTTGCTTATCTGATTAACACGTCTGTAGTCGATGCAAAGCCGCTGTGACCCACCTGGCTTAGGGACTAGAGTGACAGGAGAACTCCACTCGCTCTGACAGGGCTCAATTATCTTGTGGTCCAACAGGTAGCCAGCTCCTTCTGGATGAGAGGAACTTTCACTGGGTTCACACGGTAAGGAGGCAGTTTAATTGGCTTTGCGTCTCCAACATCGACATCATGCATCAACACAGTGGTTCTTCCTGGAGTGGCACGGAACACTTGCGGGTACTCCTGCAGTAATGCCGAAAACTCCTGCCTTTCCTCGGGAGGTAGATGAGAAAGCTTAGTCTGGAGATCATTCATGATATCAGGATTCTTCCCCAAACTATCACTCAGGCTCATACTGCATGGGAGAGCTTCACTTGCAGACTCGGGTGGAACAGCTACAGTGCAGACTGGATTATTTTCGTCCTGCCTGTGATATAATTTTAGCATGTTGATGTGACATAGTTTCTTGTTCTTTCTACGATCTGGTGTGGCGATGACATAGTTGACATCACTGAGTTTCTTCTCCACGAAATAAGGACCACTAAACTTGGCTTGAAGAGGTTGCCCATGCACCTGTAGCAGAATCAAAACCTGATCTCCTGGCTGAAAGTGGCGTAACCTGGACTTCTTATCATACCAAGTCTTCATCTTCTCCTGAGCAGCTCCTAAATTCTCTCTCGCCAGCTGTAAAGCAGTGGACAGCCGTTCTTTGAACTTCATCACATACTCCAGCAGGTTGACGTCATCTTCCTCCGACAGCCAGCATTCCTTGAGTAGCTTAAGGGGTCCTCTTACTTCATGGCCAAACAGTAGTTCAAAAGGTGAGAAGCCCAGTGATTCATTTGGAGATTCTCTTGTGGCAAACACAACGAATGGAAGACCTTTATCCCAGTCTTTCTAATGTTCCATACAGTATTTCTTGAGCATCGATTTGAGTGTTTGATGATATCTCTCCAACGCTCCTTGGGTCTGGGGATGGTAAGCTGAAGACGTGATCTGGGTGATGCCCAACTCTTTCAGAGACTGCTTGAAAACGTTTGACATGAAATTACTTCCCCGGTCTGACTGTACCTCCTTGGGTAGACCAAACTTGGTGAAGAACCCTAGCATTTCCTTAACCACGTTCTTTGCTGAGATATTTCTAAGTGGAATGGCTTCAGGATAACGAGTAGCCATATCAATCAGGGTCAGCACATAAGAAAATCCTGAAGAAGTCTTAGGAAGAGGGCCCACAATATCCACCAACACACGGGTGAATGGCGCCTCAAAATGAGGAATGGGAACTAGAGGTGCAACCTTTTCGGTCTGATTACACTTCCCCACAACTTGACAGGTGTGACAAGACTTACAATACCAGGAAACATCCCTGAAGATACCTGGCCAGTAGAAGTGTTTCAAAATGCGTGCCACAGTCTTCCCCACTCCAAGGTGTCCTGCCAAACTGGAATCATGAGCCACTCTAATGTTATCCTGCCTACAAACACGAGGGATGACAACTTGATGTACAACCTCCCATTCACAGTCGGCTGATGCTGTTGGGGGTCTCCACTTCCTCATAAGTACTCCTGACTTTATATAATAACAAGTAGAAGCACCGGCTGACTCTTCCTCACTGCAAGCAGAGTTAGCTAGACCTTTCAACTCAGGGTCAGCAACCTGCAACTCAACCAACTCTTGACGAGACAAATTATCAACACTACGGGGTACTGCCTCATCTGGTGAGTGGTCCAAATTAGCAAGAAAAGTGTCAGCTAGGATAACATCATCATCATCATTATCCTCTAAGTCACCAGTAACTTTAGACTTAGCCCTAGTGACAGCACATGCAGGGAACACATCAGGGACATCACAATCCTGGGTCGCAGTCACTGGCTCACTAGACAACTGAGGAGCTGGACACACTTGACTTCCACCAATATCATTTCCAAGTAAGAAAGTTACACCTGACATTGGGAGTGTCTCAACCAACCCAACCATAACAGAACCATTAACAAAACCAGACTCTAAATTCACTCAGCACAGAGGGACAGAGAAGTAATTATTCCCTACACCTTGTAAGATTACAGTTTCATCAGAGGAATTAACATTAGAGCCTAGAACACTGGTCAGCATAAGGGATTGGCAAGCACCTGTATCACGATATATTTTAACTGATTTCCTGTCATTACTGTCCAGAGGACTGACAAAACCATCAGACAGGAAATTAGCACATGAACTCTTGAGAGTGTCACCCATGTTACTGCTCAAAAGAGGAGATTCATCATGAGAATTTAATTTACCCCTCAAAGCAGGTTCAGTTAACTCAGTTAAAGAATTCTGGGTACTCTCAAGGGTGGACACTAGACCGATTGACAGAATATTTAAAGACTCCTTTTTGTTCACATGACGCTGTCTCGTGAAACATTTCTCTGTAGTATGACCAAGCTTACTACAATAAGTACATTTACTTTTCTGAATTCTAGAGGTGAAGCTGGTATTTACTTCCTGAGAAACATCATCTTTATTCTCTTTCCTGTTACCTGTACTCTGAGTAGAGGCAAGGTACTTACACTCAGCTTTTCTTTTTTCTCTAGAATATCTCTTGTGAGTGAGAACATATTCATCAGCTAAAACTGCAGCATCAGACAAATTATCTATTCTTTTCTCATCAAGATATAGGCTTACATCATTATTAATACACCTTTTGAAGTCCTGCAGCAAAATCATCTGCTTAATTTTGTCAAAATCAGAATCCACATTCTTAGAATTTAACCACTGCTCTAACAGATCTTCTTTGATTTTTGCATACTCAACATGGGATTGCTTATCTTGCTTATAAGTTGTCCTAAGTTTTACTCTATAGGCTTCAGGAACAAGCTCATAGGCCTTAAGAATCAAGCTCTTAACGACATCATAATTATCAGATTGATCCTGAGGCAAAGATGCATAAGTTACTTGAGCTTTACCGGTGAGAACAGTTTGAAGGAGTATTGGCGAATACTCTTTGGGCCAATCAAAACCTGTAGCTACCCTCTCAAACAACTGATAATACTTTGTTAAATCAGATTCATTAAAAGGAGGGACAAGTTTATCATTTTTAGCCACATCAAAATCATCAGAGCTAGATGATCCAGTTCCACCTTGTTTCATGCGATACTCATGGTCTGCCTGAATCCTAGCAATTTCAATTTGTGCCTCCTGAATACGAGCCTGAGACTCAGCCTCCTTAGCACGTGCCTGAAACTCAGCCTCCTTAGCTTTTGCCTGAAATTCAGCCTCCTTAGCACGAGCCTCCTGCAGGGCTAGCTGTAACTTAGCTAATTCAATCTGCGTTTGCTCATTTGGAGGAGTTACATTAAACAAGTTTTCATTAATCATGTCAACAATTTGATCTTTAGAATGATGAGAGCGAACAGCAATTCCCAATTGTTGAGCAACAAGCTTAAGTTCATTCTTTGTTCTGTTTTCTACATCACACACTGTTTGCATATTTGACAAAAAATCTTTGGCTTCATCAAGTGTGGTAACAGTAGACATCATGAATAAATCACAGTCACAAAATATCAAGCAATATCCTTATGATAATATCCTGAATATCCTGATAAGAGGTCGCCAAATTTATGTTACAGAACAGAGAAAGATAATGTACACTTTAAGTGAGAATACTAAAAATCACTACTGTCCCGTAAAGTTCCAGGTTCAAAACAAAAGAGTTAGGTAAAATTACAAGTTAAAGTTTAATGCTCAAACTAACAACAAAACATTCAGGACTCATAAGGATAATGTAATGGCAAAAAACAGGTTAAATATATGGTTAACTGCAATAGCCTCTGTTAACACGAAATTAGCAAGAGTAAATTTATCTAAGTCAGCCCTGATAAAATGAAAATACCAGATAATACTCAGTGAATGCAAGATATATTATTACAGATACAAAATATTGTTAATAATGACTGACCTCCAAACTTTACATTAATCACAAAAACCTCACCAGGCCTACAAATTAACACCTTATGCTATACAGTACGAGAACAAAATGTAATAACACTCATACTCAAATTACACAGCTGCTAGATGGCTGGAGACTTCCTGAGCACTCACAATAATAACTGTACAGGGGAGGACAGAGATGTGAACAAAATGAGTAGATCTAAGTGGCAATTAACGCAGAGACTGAGCTCATTATATAGGGGCCGGCAGAGCTTGATACAACTTGTAAGAAGGACGCGCAAATGAAGCCATGGGGACAAAGAGTTGACAATCCTGCTCTGAACAACAGAAAGAACGACTTACTCTACTGTAAGGGAGGAGGGGGGGAGTGAGGTAGAACACGCTCGTGATCAAACATGCAGCATACTGTACGTTAGAATTACACAAAGGATGATGAAATCATAGGCTATGTAACAATATCTATCTATCTATCTATCTATCTATATATATATATATATATATATATATATATATATATATATATATATATATATATATATATATATATATATATATATGAATTGGCTTTTTGTGAAACCTGGTGACTGAATTCCGTAAAGTTTTGCGATTTTTCTTGAATTTTGGTTTGCAGGTAACCTGTACAGTACCTCAGCTAACAACATATTCTAGAGGGCGATTAGCATTCGACCCCCGAATGCTTTTGTATCACTGCCTTAAGAAAGACCTTCCATACTGAAAGTGTTGTTGAAAGCTGTTTATGTAAATGTTTGATATTAGCTTGATATAACAAGAATTTTTAAAAATGCAATATGTAGTCACTGTGAATGGGTTAATTAGGCAAAGGAAGATGTGGTTGTGGATATTTGCCCTAACACTTTCAGCCACAGGTCACAATTTTATTCTTGCCACCAACGGACCATTATATTCGGCTCAGAGGAAAGCTGTGGTAGCGAAGAGGTTAATATGACTATAAATGTTACCCACAGCCAAAAGGTCTCTTCAATCTATAAAATCGTTGAACAGCGGCAAAAACAAAACAAAAATGTGGAGACCTACTTTACTTCACAAAGATGGCTTTTTTGTTATTTATCCTTCCTGAAACCAGAGAGTTTTCTGCAGATTAGGAGAGTCCCGGCCAGTAAAGAGGTTAATGAAGGATGTAACTAACCTCCCAAGTAGGAAAAGTCTGTTCCAGGCTGAATAAAATCGTTAAGAGTTAAAAAAAATACAAGAATATAGTAAAAATGACTTTGTTGGGCCGAAAGGGCTGATAATTGAAGGAAGAGGTAAGTGTGGAGAGAGAGAGAGAGAGAGAGAGAGAGAGAGAGAGAGAGAGAGAGGTGGATTCAAACAGATTTTTATTTAAATAAATACCCAGGAAAACAAATCGGAGTGGAGAAAGATATAGCCGGGAACATATATACTCATGTTCTAACGATAAGTAACGAGACAGTGAACACTGATTTTCGATATTCAGCGATGCGATTTTTGGAGCCAAACATGTTTTTCAGAACGTACTGTAATGCTTCATAACCTTTTGGCAAAAGAAAGTGGATTGATATTATTGCCTGCAACTGTAAGTACATATATCATTTGCTACTATGTTTCCAAAAATCTCAGTCGTAGCCGTGGCGTTTCCAAAAATGTTAGATTATAGGGTTGTAAGAGGAGAGAATTTTCAAGTTGGTCTTGTCGTGGATAGCAGGAGAAAGATAAAGATGAGTCTGGGGTTTGACTATAGTTTTATTCTCAAGGTAGTTATCTTGACAAGAGTAGTATTAAGGTGAGGGCGGTTTATGCTAGCTAACGCCGTGCCCTCTACTCCTTCCTCTCCCACCGTGCCTCTCCTGTTTCCTATTGCACCCCATCCCCTTCTGCCCTGTCTCTCCAATTTCCCCTTTATGTGACTAGTTGGGTCATGTGTGTGGGCACCTGTATGTGTGTGGTGTTCTTCCATCAGGTGTGTGGTGTGGGTTTTCCATGACTTCATAATGTGCTGTGTGCGAAATTCCCTGGCTAGAATCTCCACTGCTGTTTCCTCCAGCTCTCTCGAATTTAGGCACTACTTTCCTCAAACCTCTATATTGCATATTAACAGCATGTATGTCACTAGCTATTATGTAGTGTGTTATGGTATCTTAGTGTCCTGACACATACATCGTTCGGAAGCATGAGTGGGTATGGATAGCGAGGTCCGCATTCTACTTGGCCTTGAAGTTGTAATAACACTTATTCCTCAGCTATTTATTCCGCACACTGCATATCAACATATTATTTTTTTGTCACTGGTCCAAGCCGTGTCGATATCAAAGCAATGTAAATAGCATACAAAAGAATGTTAAGGCGCATTATGCATGACAAATCGCTACGGGAAATGTGTTACGGAGCCTCCTAAGCCACCTAGAATACTATTAAGTGACTTACGTGTGTGGTCAAAGCCGGTGATGAAGTACGGGCAGGGCGAGGACGCTGTGTGACCCGCAGGGGTGTCGTTCCAGCAGGACCACCCATCGAACGTCCGCGGGCAGAACACAGAGCCTGGGGAAGCAGGAATGAGTAGAGTGGATGGCTGGGTGGTTTGGATGGCTGGTGAGGGGATGGCTGGATAGTTGGAGTGAGGGGTGAATGGATGGTTGCCGTGAGGGATGGTTACATAGGCTGATGGCTGAATGGTTCTTACGTGGATAGTAGGATGGCTGGATCGTTACTTTCATGAATGGTTGTTTAGACTGTAAGGTGAGGAAATGGACGGTTATTATAGGCTGATAATTAGGTGAATGAGGGGATGAGTGGTTCACACACACACACACACACACACACACACACACACACACACATACACACTCGTGGACAGATGGTTTGGAAAAGTGATGGTGGCTACAAAATGAGTGGCTGTGTTCTCATCTGGATAGTTGAGCGGCATTTACACGGATGACTGGAGGGGGTTTAATAGATGATATGTTAAGCTTAATGAGCAGTAAATAACATATACTTCATTGGATGCGTTGATAAATGGATGACTGAATAATTAAAAAGATAGTCTGGTGGATGCCTAACTTAGCTGTATGAATGGCTTGTTATGTGAATTGATGGTTATACTCTGTCCATATTAACCTGGCCTAAATTTAACGTCCCTCAAACTTGAATGAAGAGCTGTAACAAGGGATTAGCAGTAGGATATGATGCCAGCAACGATAAATTGTAATAGGAAGCAAGCAGGACCCTAGCACTGCAAAAGTCTGCCAATGAAAAATTTGGACAGAAAGGCATGGATGACAAATGGGAAGGATGGGGTCTGGAAGGATGAACGGGTAATAAAACAGACTAACAGAGGTAACAGGGAAGAGTAAACAACGGATTACTGGAGATTAATGACCAGTCTGTTGTTTCACTGGTTACGTGTCCCGTATAATAACAGATGCTTAACCTATGCACTACGATCACTTTATATTTTTTTGTTTTTGCTGTAGGAGAAATTTTTAAACTAGAGGAGTTAGATATAGCTTTCATTAACCTCTGCTTTATTAAGTAATTTGGCAGTAGTAGAAAAAAAAATCAAATTGAAGAGATACGCTGATAACCGATGGAAGTGTGAAGTGATTGTTGAAATATTTAGTGGATCATATTTTGCTTGGAGGGATGAAGAGAATGAGGGCAGGTGGATGAAGGTATGCGAAGAAATCCGATAAGGAAATGTTAAGATATAGATAGGCGGAAAAAAGATATAAAAATGAAAGAAAAGCATTCGGGAGCCGATGCTAATCGCCCACCAGAATATGCTTTTGGCCAAGTCCAAGATTTAGGCCATATCTTGATACCTTGAAGGTTTCACGTTGATAGCTCAAGTCGTTCATGAGATATAATGGTGCCAAAGGCGGCCGATAAAAACTAGTTGACCTTTGACAGCCATTTTGGTGACCTTAACCTTGATCCTGCATGCCCATTTTCCAACTCGGCCAAGATATCTTGACACCCTGAAAGTTTCATGTTGATAGCACAAGACGTTCATGAGATATAATGGGAACACACACACACACACACACACACACGCACACACACACACACACACACACACAGACGCACACACACACACACACACACACACACACACTAACCAACAGACAAACAGAGGCAGGCAAAAGCATTATCGCTCCGTCTTGTAAAGGCGGACAATCATCAGAAACTCATAAACATAGTGCAGCAGGATATGACTGCTTTGAGAGAGAGAGAGAGAGAGAGAGAGAGAGAGAGAGAGAGAGAGAGAATACCAATAAAACAGCTTAAATACAGACGAACTAATTACATATTAATGTCTGGGGAACAGTGATAAGCGGAAGTGTTAATGAATGTAAAAATGATGGATGAACAGATCAAGAAATATAATAACAGAGAAATATAACAGGGTGTGTAGATAGACAGACAGATAGACAGACAAAGCAGACAGATAGACAGCTAGATTGACTGAGACGTACTGGTGTAGAGACAGACAGACAGACGTGTATGTATAAAGAGACATAAGACAGAAAGGCAGAATATACTAATGAAGGGACAGAGAGACAGAAAAACACATGACTAGGCAGACACAGACATATAGACAGACAGACAGACACACACACACACACACACACACACACACACACACACACACACACACACACACACACACATGAACACATGTATAGAGGCAGAGAGAGAGAAAAAAAAAAGACAGACTGAGATAGAGACAGAAGTACAGACAGAGCAAGACAGACAGACAGACAGACAGACACAGCTAAGCGGATACGTTTGTTACTGCGACATGGGAAGAACCGATATTGGCTTGAAGTCGGTCGCTCCTGAGGATTTATTGGATTTATGTTGATGGACTGTGTGTGTGTGTGTGTGTGTGTGTGTGTGTGTGTACAGGATATTAAAGGGTCTTTGAAAAGGATCTGCGCAGTTGATGGGAAATATGTGTGTGTGTGTGTGTGTGTGTGTGTGTGTGTGTGTGTGTGTGTGATGTAGCAGTATGAGTTCCGGCAGTGTGAGAAGTGGAAGTGTGAGGTATGTGTGTGGTGCAGCAGTGTGAGGTGTGTTATTGTGAAAGTTCTGCCTGGTGTGGCATTGTGAGGTTCAGCATTGTAAGGTTTAGCAGTGTGGGGACAGTAGTGTGAAGTGTGGCAGTGTTGGGATTTGTGTGTTGCGAGGCACCGTGAGGTGTGCCAGTGTGAGATGTGGCTGTGTGAGGTTTGGCAGGGTGAGGTGCGGTTGTGTGAGGAGCAGTAGTGAAAGGTGTGGCAATGTTAGGATTTGTGTAATGTCAGACAGTGTGGGGTATGACAGAATAATGTGTGGCAATATGTGGTGTGTATTGTGTGTGTGTGTGTGTGTGTGTGTGTGTGTGTGTGTGTGTGTGTGTGTGTGTGTGTGTGTGTGTTGCAGTGGGCTGTGTGTGAAGTGTTTATGTTGTGGGGCAGCATGAAATATGTCTGAGGCCTGGCCGTGTATTGTGTTGCACACCGACTGCTCTCAGGCTCCTTGATAAGAGCTGCAGTACCAGTACCAAGGCCGGGTGCAGCGGGAGTACAGATGAAAAAGCCTGTGTCGTATGGGATTACTCATCCAAAATATTGCGTATTCGTGAAGGAAATGTGGTGCGTGTGTTTAGGAAAGGAAGGGATATCGCAGGCAAGCCGTGGTTAGTGTTTATAAAATAGTTTTCTGCGCTTCCTTCATCTCTATTTATTTTCTTGTAAATATTCTTGTTGTTGCTTCATATTCCCTGATACTCTTTCTTGTTAGTTTTTTTTTTATTAGTTTCCTCGTTACTTTTACATTGAATTTTTTTTTTATACATTTTAATTTCTATGCTACTTTTCTTATTATAATATCTTACTTTTCTTGTAAGTACTTCCTTGTTGCCCATTGTATATATCGTAACCTATCATTATTAGTTGTTACTCTTTCTTGCTACTTACTGTTTGTTTTTATCTTCTGTTACGTGATTATTCTTGCTACCGTTTTTGCCATTTTTTGCTATTACCCACTATATGTTCTAGTTGCATTCTTCTTGTTACTTTTTTCTTGTATTTTCTTATTTTCCTTTTGCTTTACTTTGTTGCATACTATAGTACTTCCGTTACCTTTAATTGTGACTTTTTTATTGTTTGTACTATTACTTGTTTTTATTGCGTTTGCGTCTTACTCTTTCTTCTTAGCTGTAACTTATGGCTGTTACTTTTCATCGATTGTTTCCCTTACTTTTCCTTGCTACTGTTCTTCCTTTACTTTTTGTTAATACTTTATACCGATTCTATTCCTTTTTGTTTTTATTATCGCCCGCCTTTAGAAGGCGGATCGATACTGTTTTTGCCTGCCTGCCTGTGTGTGTGTGTGTGTGTGTGTGTGTGTGTGTGTGTGTGTGTGTGTGTGTGTGTGTGTGTGTGTGTGTGTGTGTGTGTGTGTGTGTGTGTGCTGGTATCAACAAGGAAAGAAGGAAAGACGAAAATGTCGACTGGCATCTGGTGGTCTTTGATCAAATCCTCACCAAAAGTTACTGGCCACTGCACATCCACATAGTTGCTGTTTCCTGAAGTTTTGGTGAATAGTCGTTCACAACTTTTTGAGATATTTTGGCAACACACACACACACACACACACACACACACACACACACACACACACACACTGAAAAAGACTATATCGCCTCGCCTTGCTAAAGGTGGGAGATAATAAAACGTTCAATATTCGAATAAGTAGCTGGCAACGACTGTGTTTTTACCTACCTAACTGTTTTTACCTAATTGTATCTTTACAGGAATGAGTCAAGCTCGTACTGTGTGTGTGTGTGTGTGTGTGTGTGTGTGTGTGTGTGTGTGTGTGTGTGATTCTAGGTATTAAACACTCCTTTCCCTGAGACCCAGCAGTCCATCTAAACACATTACATATCGCCGCTTGGGCGCAAATAATGCACTGCACCGGCTATACTGAAAATATGCTAGGGATGTCTTATTTAGAAATGATGTAATGGTATTAGTGGGGAAGCTTTTGACAGTAGCGGGCCTTGTGGAAGATCACGTAAGCCTGATATAACAGTATTTATATCCACAGCATATATCCTGCATCAACCGGGGATCAGTCGCCCGTCCTAGCAATCACCACTCCACTACTATGCAACGTGTGTGTGTGTGTGTGTGTGTGTGTGTGTGTGTGTGTGTAAAAGTGAGCGCGTGGTGGTGTATATAATAATATTTTGTGCCAATGTATTTGTGTTTTTGTAAGAGTAAAATTTACTGCGTGAGAGTAAGCAGGAATTATGAAGGCATAAAATTTGCTAATGGAAGGGTGGCTCATTTTCACCGGGTGCCCTGATGATACCTCTTGTGTTTCGTTTTCCATTTTTGTAGATGTTGATGATGATGCCGATGATGATTCTTCTGTTATGTTCCTTCCAGTTTCTATATCCTACCCAATTCACTTATAACAGGATAGCGATGAAGACGACGATGATGATGATAATTATTATATAAAACGTCAACATATTCTGGGCAAAAACAAGGGGTGAGTGGTGCTTTGTTTGAAGAACACGACAGGTTAACTGCAGCTGACAGGTTGGCCCATGTTAGGCACCTCTAGTAAGAGTGAATACCGAAATAGACAAGGATCAGATATAGTATGTGTGTGTATGTGTGTGTGTGTGTGTGTGTTTAAAATGAGTGCCTGGTGGTGTATATAGTGGAATTTTGTGGTAGTGTATTTGTGTTTTTGTAAGAGTAAAATTTATTGCGTGAGAGTGAGCAGGAATTATGAAGGCATAAAATTTTTTGTTGATGATGATATTGATGATCATTCTTCGAGTTTCAACCCATTTCATTTGCAACAGAATAGCGATAATGATGATGATGATGATGATGATGATGATATAAAAGGTCAACATATTCTGGATAAAAACAAGGAGTGAGTGGTGCTTTGTCTGAAGAACACAACAGGTTAACTGCAGCTGACAGGTTGGCCCATGTTAGGCAACTCTTGTAAGAGTGTCAATGTTAAAATAGACAAAGATCAGTTATAGCAATGAAGGCAATATTTCGCCGCCCATCCAACCTTTGAGCAAAAATTGGCAGAAGAGTGAAAGAGAACAGCTCAATGTATAAAAAACTGACGAGGAAATTTAAAAGAACGACAGAAAACCATTTGTTACCGCAGACTAGGATAATTGGCTTTACTCAATATATTGCATTTTTTCTGATTTGGAGTGTGATTGGAGTTTAGCCTAGTGATAACTGTACTGAAGTGATACTTCTAATAATGTATGTTCAAATCTCAGTTCAAGAATGAGTACTCAGAGAGCAACACCTGCACGCCAGTTAGTATAAGGGCTGAACATCCGACTTTGCTCAGTGACTTTAAACCTTAGACAAATTGTTCTCAGAATTGATTTATTTCACCTTCGGCAGAATCCCAACCCATCCACCATGTCTGGACACGGTCGGATCAAAATTGATGAGTTCATTTGCCCTGCACTCCTGACCTTTGACCCGTTGTTCCCTAAATTGAGACTGCATCCTTGGCAGACCCTCGACACCAACATTAAGCCTGGTCCAAGTCAAGTGTAAACTGAGTTATAGTTCCTAATCTCCGACCTTGACCACTGACTAATGGTTCTTAAAATTCAATAACATCCTTGTCATACCCTCAGCTTTTCCTTATTTAATCTGTATCAGATCAAAGCTGTTTAAGGTAACCTTGCCTTGTGACCTTGACTGTTGATATACAGTACAGTTCTAAAAATAACAAAAAAGCCTCCTGGCTGAACCTCGACAATCTCACCAAGTTTGATCCTAATCGGATCAAAACTGATTCAGTTATTTTGTTCACACACACACACACACACACACACACACACACACAGTCATGTCTCTAAGCAACTAAGTGATGAACTTACAACAGTGGTCAACACAATCAACCTAGATATTGTTGTTATAACGAAGGCATAGCAGTTTACGCCAGAAACTAGCCAGATCCACAATTTTGACTTGTTTCATTCACTTCGCACGGGGAGGCGCGGTGGTGGTGTGGTGGTGTATTATCGCCGGGACTTTACGCCATCCTCTCTGGAGGTTGACATTCCTGAAGGCGTGGAGGCACTGTGGGTTTATTGCACCGCCCCACCACCCCTGTTAGGCCGCCTCTGTTGTGTGCTGTGTGGTGTACCATTCCCCTAGGGTCCATACTATGGACCTTCTTCTCCACCACCTGATTCATACCTCCGACCACCTCCGTGTCAGATGTCCCTGTGCCAAACTAATGATCTGCGGCGACTTCAATGAAATAAACACAACATCCATAGAAAATGAACTGCACCTCCCTCAAGTTGTCCATTTCCCCATTCGTGGTAATAATACCCTTGACCTGATATCGGCTGATGTAACTGAACATTATCAGACACCACAACCAATGCCGCAGCACACACACCTCGATCCTCTGGCGTCCACTGCCTACAGTGTCCTATTATCATCCTCCCACAATTAGGGAGTTCAGGCCACTCCGTGAGTTATCCATTCGTGAGTCTGGGCAGTGGTTGACGCAATACCCATGGGTCGAGGTGCTAACCGTTCAAGAAGTTGCTACAAAATGGGACAATTATTTATCTACCATTATCACTGCATTTCAACATTACATCCTAATCAAGACGCTAAAAAGTCATACAACCGACCCCCCCTTGGTTCATGGATTGCATCAAATGCCTGTTAGAGCAACCAACCAAGCTTTTCTGTCCAGTAACGCCCAGCTTTACAAAGCTGTTTGAAACAAGGCAATAAGAGAAATCAATCTGGTCAAAAAATCATACTACCCTAACAAACCGGAAAACCTGAAACAAAGCAATGCTAGTAAGTGGTACAGCAATGTGAAGGAATTGTGTGGCATTAACATGTCAACCACCTCGTTCCCGTGCACAAGTCACCTGTCCATCCACGAGGCGGCAATGGAGGTAAACACACACTTTGCCTCTATATGTCAGAAGTTGCCAAGACTCGACACCACCCTCCTGCCCGCCTATTTACCAGCACGGAACTCCACCCCACCCCAGTGGTCGAACTACATCATGTGTACCAGGAACTTAAAGCATTTCAGGCCAAGCAATCTACCACACCGATAGACCTGCCTATGACACTTGTAAAAGAATTTGTTTATGAACTATTATTACCACTCTGTTCTGTTATCAATGCATCTCTCCAGCAGAACAAATGCCCTGGTGACTGGAACATTGTATATTAAACCCATTCCCCAAACCGCCAATCCTGCCACCTATAACGACCTGCGACCCATATCGATCACGCCATTGTCCAGTCTTCTCTGTGAAAGTTTTGTAGGGAAGTGGGCATATCCAGATCTAGCCCCAAACGTAGACCTGCAACAGTTTGGCAACATGAAAGCCTCATCAACTACTCATTGCATCATCAGTTTTCTGGACTTTATCTTCAAAATCTAGAACAGTGGAAATCTTCAGTTGTAGCATCGTTTATAGACTTTACCATGGCCTTCGACCTAGTCAACCACACCAACCTCATCATTAAAATGTCATCCACGGGCATCAGCGAGTCCATCATCCCATGGTTGGTAGACTTTCCCCCTGTCACCAGGCTGTCCGTTTCCAGGGTACGGTGTCCAGCATCCAGACCATCATGTGTGGAGTGCCCCAAGGACGAAGTTGGGTCCACTGTGCTTTCTTGTCATAATCAACAATGCACTGCTGGACACCCCCTTTCCCTGGAAATACGTGGATGATTCAACAATAGCCACAACCATCAGTAACACCTCCCTGACTACACTCACTTGCAGACAATTCTAAATAACCTTAGTTCCTGGACCAGTGCTAACATCACCATCAACACTGGGAAAAGAGTGGTAATGCATTTCATCCTTAGCACTGCACCCATTCCACCCCCCAGCCTCACTCTGCACCACACGCTCGAAGTGGTCATCTGCACCAAGCTGTATTGGGGCAATCACGTCGATGCTGTAGTCAAAGCAGCCAGCTACATATTGTACATGCCCCGACACCTCAAGTCCCTTGGTGTTCCAATGATGGAGCTGTGCAACATTTACAAACAGTTTATTCTCCCCAAGCTGACATACGCCTCACCTGCCTGGTCCCCCAGCCTGACACAGATGCAGCGATTCCATCTTGAGGGCATTCAAAAACGTGCAGTTAAGATCATCATGGGACCCACCTACAGCACCTATAATGATGCCCTCCACACCCTTGACCAACAACCCTGGCTGACAACCATCACCAAGCCCTAGAACAATTCAGCCACAAGTTGCTGAACAACCCGCGTCATCGCCACCTCCTGCCACCGCTAACACCCCCACCACCAAGGTAAAGAGAATATAAGGTTGTTTCACACTGCGGGGGCAGGGAGCAAAAACGTGTCTCGGTCTGTGCATGACGTCACAGATAATCCAGACTGAGGGTCTCTGCTTGATAGTGAGGCCAGTTGCTCACCTACCTGCCCTGTGATATGAGCTCCCCTTCCTCCATGGATTACTTTTATTTGCATCCTAAACTGCATGCAGAGCAATGAAAAGTAAAATGCGTGGCTTGAAAAACAGTGCCCCCGAAAAATACCATAGTACCCCCGACGACAGGGCAAGCCAAACACAGCTTAGTATGCCCGAAGATGCGCCGGCACCCCCACACGGACCCCACGGGGTAGCCGCCACGAGTCACCACCACTCCCGGCAACAGCAACACATGTCAGCCCAGGCTGTGCGCCCCTGTGTCATGCAGCCACCACGCCGCCGCCACCGTAGGAGGACACTACCTTAGCAGAGTGGAATTGCTGAGCCAGCTAGGGGTGGAGTTAGAAAAGATACTCCAGATGGCGCCCCTCTGGTAGAGACGATCTATGGTTGCTCCCAAAGTGTTCCAGTAGAGACGATCTATGGTCGCTCCCAAAGTGTTTCGGTAGAGACGATCTATGGTCGCTCCCAAATTGTTCCGGTAGAGACGATCTATGGTCGCTCCCATCCCCGTGAGACGATCTATGGTCGCTCCGAAAGTGCTCCGGTAGAGACAATCTATGATCACTCCCATCCTCGTGAGACGATCTATGGTCGCTCCCATCCTCGTGAGACGATCTATGGTCGCTCCGAAAGTGCTCCAGTAGAGACGATCTATGATCGCTCCCATCCTCGTGAGACGATCTATGGTCGCTCCCATCCTCGTGAGACGATCTATGGTTGCTCCCATCCTCGTGAGACGATCTATGGTCGCTCCCATCTTCGTGAGACGATCTATGGTCGCTCCGAAAGTGTTCCGGTAGAGACGATCTATGGTTGCTCCCATCCTCGTGAGACGATCCATGGTCGCTCCGAAAGTGCTCCGGTAGAGACGATCTATGGTCGCTCCCATCCTCGTGAGATGATCTATGGTCGCTCCCATCCTCGTGAGATGATCTATGGTCGCTCCCATCCTCGTGAGATGATCTATGGTCGCTCCCATCCTCGTGAGATGATCTATTGTCGTTCCGAAAGTGCTCCGGTAGAGACGATCTATGGTCGCTCCCATCCTCGTGAGACTATCTATGGTCGCTCCCATCCTCGTGAGACTATCTATGGTCGCTCTGAGAGTGTCTTGGTAGAGACGACCTATTGTCGCTCCCTTCCTCGTGAGACGATCCACTGTCGCTCCGAGGGTGTGCAGAGAGAGGTGAGTGGAGAGACGTCCCCAAGGCAGGAGGCTAGAGCCCAGGCTTCCTGTCCCAAAGTGACCCAGACAGGCCTCACAGCCTCCCCGGGTCTCTGTTCCCTACGCCGGGCATCGGAAAGAAAGTATCAGGAAAAAAAGTAACGGTAAAAAAGTAACAACTTTTGCTAGGAAAGAAAGACAACAGAAAAAAAGTAACAGTGTTTCTTGTATTTAGGAAAAAAAGTAACATCTGTCACATATACATACTCATACCATAAAAAAACTAAAAAACATGTAGGTTTTGAACTTTTGACCTATGTCAAGATAATATATTTATTTTAATGAAGAATTCGGGTTATACATATATTATGTCCAATACCTTCTAAAAATTCTGAGATGGTCTTTCTTCCTTCCACTCTGTCATTGCAAAGACGTTGTAGTCGCTTCTGCATTTGAATGGCCTTTTTGCTGTTCTTTTGTTTGGATGCTGTGCCAATCAGGTCTTGTTGCACCAAAGTGTCGACAGTGGCATGATCCTTCCGGAACCACTGTATGCATTTAAATATAGAGGGATGATGGTGTCCAACCAAGTTTGAGAACTTATTGTTCCAACCTTCACATACATTGTTGGTACGGGAGTTTCCTTGTAATGTAGCTTCATGGACATTCCAGACATAAGGGGGGTACTTAGGGGGTGCAAGACGCAGCCTGACACCCTGTGAATCCTCGATCTGTCGGGATCTGTAGCTACCCGAGACGTAGGTTGAATCAAAATAGTCTACCAGCTCTTCTGCCTCTGGAGGACTAATGGTCTTTAGGTACTCCATGCCCTCTTGTACCTCATTAGTGGGCAGGAAGGCAAGTCCATCCAACATACCGCAGAAAAGCCAGAACCCCTGGTTTGAATGGTAATGCTGTGTAAGACCAATCCCTTGAATTTTACGCCAAGTGCTCTGTGTAAGGTGGTAGAAACATCCCTTGCTATCCAATTCTCTACCAAAGCTGGCACTCACTGCACGTAAAACAGCATCTTCGAAGTCGCTCACAACCATCTGTACCTGAAGATTAAATCCTAACTCCGAGCTACGCTCGACGATAACATCAAACAACTCCGAGTACACTGCTCTTGACTTCTTCTGTAGCAGAGCATAGACACATGAAACATAAGTATCACTGAATGAAACTCTGAGCACATAAACCTGAGTGAACTGTGGTGGTGCCATCTTGAAGTTACCATCCATGTAGATGGTCTCTGCAGCTGCTAGATGAGTTAGGTCCTCTTCTGTTGCAAAGGCAATGATACGAGAGTTTGCTTCTGGCCCGTTGTCATAAAGGAGGAATTGCTGAGGGTTGGGTCCTAGTGTTACCTTCCACTCATCTGGCAATATGAAGTTGTATAGGTTTTCAGAGATTGCTGGTGGGCACTGTTGATACCGGAGGGATCGCTTGGTGTTCTCTTCACATGGAAACCGCTTCTGAACATCATGGTCTTGACTGGCAACTGCTTGGGCAAAGATTTGGGATGGTTTGTCCAGGGAGATGGCTGCTTGCTGCTTCATCATGTTACGACACATAGCATAGGTCACGCTGGTTTGGTCAGAAGTGTGGTTGTGAGTTAGCTCTGCCTGTGGATTATCCAACTGGTGTGTAGTGCTTAGACTTCCTCTACAATTTCTGCTCCCTTTCACTGAACATTTCCACCAAATTTTTTCTTTTCGGGTGCACGAACGTGTATACATGTATCCTTCAAAACAAATCTTGGTGCCACCCTTATTACTCTTTATGACCTCCCTGCTGCTACTGGCTATGTACGCAGCTACTCATATGAGGTAGGCTCGCCGCTCACATTAGGGTCTGTAAAACTCTGAAACAGTGAGCAAAAACTCTGAATCAGCAAACAAATAAATAAGTGGACCAATTGAAAAAAAAAACAACAGAATTAGTATGAAAATTAATGCACTTCGAAACGGCAAATAAATCTTAACCAAAACTCCGAATCAGAAAATTAATAAGCTTCGAAGCAGTGCACAAATTATTATTAAACATGATGTGAAAACCCGTTGATACTTTTTTTCTTGTTACTTTCTTTCTTGTTGCGTTTTTTCTTGTTGCTTTCTTTCCATTACGTTTTTTCTTGCTACTTTTTTTCCTGATACTTTCTATCCTAGATTCCCCTACGTCTGGCTCTAGAGCAGACGCACCTGACGGACCCCAGTGGAAGTCGCTGCCACAGCCCTCCCCTGTCGGCGACCCTAGATGCTGGAGACCGCAGCCCACAGTCTCTCTCGGTTCTCCCCAGGACACCCGGGCGTGATCTCTCTACGCCCCCACAACGCCGGGACTTATCACAGAGGTTCCTGGAGTTATTTTGGCCCCAGTCCCGAGGGCCACACGCCTGAGCCAAGCCCGGAAGCCACGGGAAACCCAGGACGCGAGAGGACGCCCTTACGAGTTATCCCGTGTCCTCTCGGCATGCCTCGCATTGGCGGTGCCCCTAGCCCGGCAGGATCGCCAACGACATGTTCCTGCCTATACCCCTGATGAATACGTGTGATATTGTAGCACAAGTGATTTAGGTTAAGTGTGATTTCCCCTAATGTAAGTATTGTGCAGTGATTTCCTATAGTGAATATCGGGGTAAATAAGATCACAGTGAGAAGTTAAAGTACGAGAGTGTGGAACAAGATCTGATAGACTATACGTGTGAGCGACATCCCTGTTATACAATTAATAAGCCTGTGCCGCCGGGAGATTCCCCTATAAAGACATACCCCCACTACTGTGAAGGAATATTGTGAAAGGAAGTATTAATGGTATTCTCTCCCTCCCCCACGTTACCTATAAATCTTGTTTACCACCCTCTCTCCCTCCAATATCTCGAGTAAGTGTAAATCAAGAATAAAATCAATTACCAAAGTCTTTTGGCTAGTGGAAACCATATCAACTTCACGGCTAATATCTGCCGCCCTCCAGTATTACCATAACTTTCCCCTAGCCGCTGCAAGTCACTCCCCGCGAATCTAGGATAGAAAGTATCAGGAAAAAAAGTAGCAAGAAAAAACGTAACGGAAAGAAAGCAACAAGAAAAAACGCAACAAGAAACTCAACCCCCCTCCCGCGCCCCCGCGCGCGCCTATATTTACTGCACTCCTGATACACTAGGATTGTTTGTGTTGTCATTACTATCAGAGAAGCAAGTATCCTGCGAGATACACATATTCTAGATAAGGTTTTATATTGCTATATATTGTGCTGTAATATCTGCTGATTTGTCCTTTGTCTGACTGTGGTAATATACGTGTAAAGGTTGTTGCCTAGAGTTTTTGTGTCCTGCCTCTCTTTATTGCACTAGCTCCGGTCTCGAAAGAGGACCCCGCTCCACGTTAGGTGAAATAGGAACGAGAAGTCGAGCCTAATTTCACCTAGCATTACAAAAAGGTTAATGCTATGTCTCTGAGATATTATAAAACATGCCTTCAAGAAGAACTGTTTTCAGAGAATATAGGAATGTTGTATACAGAGTCATACAGACACAAATCTGATGTCACAGATGCCTGTAAGCTAGCTTATTATGAGAAAAACAACTGAAAATATTGACAAAGATCACTGGTTGAGAGCATAGAAACATTAAACACTTACCAATTTATCTGGAAATCGTCAGTTTGCATTGGTATACCATTACATTAGTTTTCTTTCACGCTCCCATTCTCTCTTTCTGTCATATTATCCTTGACGTCACACTCTCTGCGCGAGCCGGGAACGGTGAATCTACCTCATATTCTCTTTACCTTGCCCACCACTACGTGCCACTCGGAGATACAATAAGGTTACCTCAATTCTAGCCAGAACTGACAGGTAAATGAACAGCCCGATTCCCACTCTAGTTAGAATTTTAAACAGTCATTAATATTGTATGTCTGACTTCACTTCTTAACTAAGTTTAAATATATTTGTAATGAGATTTGCTTTAAGTAACAGGTTTTAACAATTTCATAATTTGACTATGATTAAGTATTAACTATTAATCTTTTTATATTTTAAAGCATGTAACTACAGTCCTTTTCAAATACTCTTCCTATTATCCATTGTATACTTTCAGCCTTTGGCTGCCTTTTATCCAATAGCCCGTTAATTATTATTATTATTATTATTATTATTATTACACACGCACACACCCACGAGCGCGAGCGCGCCAGAAGAAAACAACACCACTGATCCAGCTATCGAGCGGGCGGGTGCAATAATCAGAGGGATCAGCATAGCTTTCAGTTCAGTTTGGCGGATACTTTCACCTTTTTTGCAGCTAGTTTCCTGCAGTTCATTGGCAGCACCAGACAGTGCCACTGTTAGGCATCGTTCCCGTAGTGCTACTTTGTAAGTGGAATCATATTCCAGCATTGATTTCTGATAGCTCAGTATTGAAGATGAAGAGAAGGCAATTAGGCCAAGTTAAAGCAAATACAGTATAGTTAAATTATTGTTCCATAAGTCAACACCCTTGCTGTTACCACTGCACCGTACTGTATGATATTCCAGGATGCCAGGAACGGTGCCAGTAGCCTGGTGGTGGCATGAGAATGGGCGTAGCCAAAGGGGGGGCCAGGGGGGCTATGTCCCCCCAGTTCAGGAATTTTTGCATGCCAATCCGCCACTGCTTAAACAGTATAGTTACCCATATATCTTTGTGGTTTTCTTTCAAAACCATTTTTTTTTTTCCAATTTTGAATTTGTATATGCTGTTGTTATCTGGATAATATTTCAATTTACTAATTAGTAAATAATAAAACATTTTGAGAATTACTTTACTATACAAGAGACCAACAAGACAATTATTTTATTTTATTCTTATTCGAATGTTCGGCACGAGCGTTTATACTTCATTGTTGATGAACATGATGTTTATTAGTTGCTGTGCCGGCGCTGCATCAGGTCAAGACCTAATTCAGGACTCGGAGGTATATATTTACTTTTTTATGTCTCGGGTTTAACGACCGTTACCGTATACGGTCAGTTATACTGTTTGGTCTCTGATTTTGGCTCCAAATCAAGAATTTATCCAAATCGGTGTTCAAGCTTGGTATTTCTGGGACCTCGTGTATGGATATTATCATTTGCACAATAGATTGGGCCAGTGTATTAGGTAGATTTAGATATTTTCTTGTCAGTCATGATTGTTAGTTATGCTTGAACGTCTACAGTTTATGGGGGGCCTTTGAAATTACTTTGGTCATTGATAAATTTACGGTATAATCGGTAGAGAGGCGGCTTGCAGTCCTAATGGATCCAGGATCGAATCACGGCTGGGGCAGGGAACAGTTTAAGGATTTGAATTTCCTAAAAGCAGACTTTCCTGATCTACCTGATGACCCGCCGACATGTCGTAAAAGTACCCCCGCTAATACCAATACACCAGTCCTGTATGAGACAGCCCTAGCATGTATTCAATATGGACGGTGGGTGTTAGCGCCGAAGTGGTGACATGTGGAGGTGTAGGAGGACTACTGGGCCTTGGGATAGGCAACTGCCCCCAAGAAATAGGCCCTGAGCCTTTGTCCAGAGTCGGACACATAAAAAAAAAAAAAAAAAAAAAAAAAATCCATATCATTTGAAATTTGAGTAGGCTAAATCTGTCTATCTATTGCCTGACGCCTCAATCTTGTAAGGGGTGACCCTAAACAAATCGCCTCCATGTCACCCTATCCCCCGTCATCCGGCTGCCCTCTTCCCAACTCACATCCCCCCCTCTCTCATATATCTCTCCACTCGATCCCTCCATCTTAACCTTGGTCTACCCCTCTCCCTGTTCCCATCCACCTCACTCACATACACCTTCCAAGTCAATCTTTCACTCTCCATCCCTTCCTCATGGCCAAACCACCTTAGAGTATTTCTCTTAACCTTTTCAATCACACCTACATCAACGCTCTTTCACTTCCTCATTTGTCAGTCTGTCTCTCCATGTAACTCCACACGCTCCTCTCAGATTACTCATTCTACAGCTCTCACCCTAGACTTGTATCCTTCTTGCAGAAGTTGCAGGGTCCAAGCTATTGTATACATCTGAACACGATTATCTAATCTACACAATCTTTTCCCTTCCTAAACCCACCCTGTTCTTCTCCAAGCAATTGCTTTGTTGTTTCCCTTACTCTGTTAATAACTATCCTGCCATATATCTATCCTAAGGAGTCATATACCCCTATGATACCACACACTTCTCTTTCTCCTTTACCTTTGTATAAGGGGACAATTACTGCAGACTTCCAATCCTCTGGAATCGTACCTTCCTCCCAAGCTAATCTGCACGTTTTCCACATCCAGTCCACTAACTCTACCCCCGTTGATCTAGTAGCTAGTTCATCTCTTATCATGTCTTCTAATACATGACTTGCCAAGGACCATTTCCTTTTTTTTCTTTTTTTTTCTTTTTAACAGGAATGTGGATATCATCTGCTTTTGTTTGCTTTCTTATTCAACAGCCTCACTTCCTGTCTCTCCAAGTTATGCCTAGCATTTTTTTTTTTTATGTGTCCGACTCTGAGCATAGGCTTCACAGCCTGCTATCAAGGCCCAGCTGTCCTCCTACATACCATACACCTCTACATGTCATCACTTCGGCGCTAACACCCACCGTCCATATCGAATACATGCTAGGGCTGTCTCATACAGGACTGGTGTATTGGTATTAGCGGGGGTATTTTTACATGTCGGCGGGTCTTCTGGTAGATCAGTAAAGCCTGAGTTAATGAAATGCGAATCCTTAAACTGTTCCCTGCCCCAGCCGGGATTTGAACCTGGGTCCGTTAGGACCGCAGGCCACCTCTCTACCGATTGAGCCACCGCCTCCATCAACTGTTTATCGTCTCCATTCCTCTTTGGGCATTCCTAAGCTTACGTTATAGACATTTTGTTACACTCCAATTTCTGATCCGTAGATCAGTACAGGGAGGACACATTGTCTGTAAACTTTTTACCAGTGTTCGGCACTACAGCGATAATACGATATCAGAAAATTATCGAAGTTATATATATATATATATATATATATATATATATATATATATATATATATATATATATATATATATATATATATAGGTCGACCTACTGTGGCAAGTCAGTTTCTATTTATTGATCATCTTATATATATATATATATATATATATATATATATATATATATATATATATATATATATATATATATATATATATATATATATATATATATATATATATATATATATATATATATATATAAACTTTGGCAGCTTATAGTAGGTTAAAAAAAAAAAGAGATCTAGCGGTAACGTGGGTATATTGGTTAATCACACTGGTACCGACTTACAATGTTGATATATAAAAAAATCAAAATACACTTATATTGGTGCATTTCATGATGTAGCCTACAGCCGTGGACGTCAATGCTGATATAGGCTATACATTATCGAAGCTGTCCCTACCCGAGTTGAATCTATTTTTTTTTTTCCACAAAATTTATTAGAATTAATGTTCACGCCTGTAGCGTTGTATAGTATTTCTCATTTTATTTAGCAAATAAAGTATCCAATGATGCAAAGTTACCAATGGAAATTTTTTGGACCCCCTATTCATTTTCCTGGCTAAGCCGCATGAGTGAGTGGGGTGAGGCGCAGTAACCCAGGCACCTGTTGGCGTGCCATGGAAGCAAGGGCTGCTGTGCCGCAGGGAACACGATGACCTGTTTAGGCGCTGAGTCGAATACACAAAAGAAATAATACCGCCGCCACCACCATCACCACTACCATCAACAACAACAACAGCAACAACAGCAACAACAACAACAAATAATAATAATTATGATGGCAATAATCATCATCATCATCATCATCATCATCATAATCATCATCGTCCTCATCATCATCATCACCATCATCACCATCATCATCATCATCAGCAGCAGCAGCAGCAGCAACACCAACAACAGCAGCTGCGGCAGCCGCATAATAATAATAATAATAATAATTACAGCAACAATATGATGATGATGATGATGATGATGATAATAATAATGATAATAATAATAGTAATAATAATAATAATAATAATAATAATAATAATATTATTATTATTATTATTATTATTATTATTATTATTATTACTATTATTATTTTAATTATTATCATTATTAAACATTTATAATAATAGTAGGAATAATAATAATAAAAATAATAATAATGATAATAATAATAGCATCAATATGATGATGATGATGATGATAATAATAATAATAGTAATAATAATAATAATAATAATAATAATACCAAAAATACTAATAACAATGATAATAATAATAATAATAATAATAATAATAATAATAATGAGTAATAATAATAATAATAACAATAATTCATAGTGTTTCTTGTCATGGTCGCCTCTTTTCTCGTATTTAACACAGCTATCGCCAGACACTTTATTCAGCTGATACTGAGCAAAAGAAGTATTAAAAAGCTGACAATGCTACTATACCAACCCTCCTCAGGTAGACGTCGGTCGGCCTTGCATAGCAGGTAGACGTGGGTCCCTCAGACCCCAAAATATAAAAAAATTGGGGAAAATGTTTATGTTTCGTTTATTTCAATACTGAAAACAGAGTAACATATTTAATGCTTCCGCAACACAATCATGTAAAAAAATGAACTGTTCTTGTCTTTTCATATTTGTAACAAATTTTTGAAAAAAAAAAAAAAAGGTAGAAAAAACAGTAAATAAATTTTGACCCTCTATAAGAAAAAAAAAACTGAATTGTTGCCTGAGTGTGTCATAGCATGGTATGGGATGGTGCTTCATGGTGTGAAGAGGGGATGGCAGACTCTGCAATTTTATCTGCAATCAGGGAGAACAAACCCCCCCACACCTCAGGTAGACATGGGTCTCACAGACCCGTAACATATAAAACCAGCCTTATACTGGGGAACCGGAGAGACAACTTACTCCCTCACCCCTTGCATGGAGACACAAAGTTAGGAAGCTACTGTGAAGAACAGGGCTCTCGGGTATTTAGAAGTTAGTGAACTAGACAATGGAAGGGGGGGGGGTCTCACAGACCCATGTCTACCTGAGCAAGGCCTCCCTCATTGTCGGGGCAACTCTAATATTCTGTTCGAGCTGAAAATGGGTTACACGACCTTGAGAGTCTTAGAGGACGATAGGCGTTTTGTGTCTAATTGGGTTGTTAGTGCTTGGCTGTTAGATGTAATTACTCTCTCTCTCTCTCTCTCTCTCTCTCTCTCTCTCTCTCTCTCCAGCTTTTCATTCATCTTTTCTCTTTCATGTTTTTCTCTTTCCTTCTTCCCCTCCAATCCTTTTTTCTTTCCAGTATTCTCTTCTTCCCTTCCTGCCTGTTTCCCTTCCACTCTCCCTCCTTCTTTCCTTCCTTCCTGCCATCCTCTTCTCCTTTCATCCTTCTCTTCTCTCCCTTCAGTTCTCTCCCTTCAGTCTGCTTTGTCTCCTTCCCTCCTTCCCCCCTCTCCCTCCATCATCTCTTTATTCTTCCTTCTTTCCCTCTCCCTCCGTCGTTTCCCTTCTCTCTCTCTCTCTCTCTCTCTCTCTCTCTCTCTCTCTCTCTCTCTCTCTCTCTCTCTCTCTCTCTCCAGGTAGTAACTACATTTCATTAGCTCAATTCTTTCATTAAAAGCACAACCTCAGATCCTCTTCAGGGAGGTGGTGGAGGGAGAATGTGAGGGAGGGAGAGAAGAAGGAGTGAAGGAGGAGGAAGGAGGTAAGAAGGAAGAAGGAGCAGGAAGGAGGGAGGGAGGAGGAAGAAGGGAAGGAGAGAGAGAGGGAAAGATAATGCGACACTGTTTCAATACCCCTTCACACACACACACACACACACACACACACACACACACACACACACACACACACACAGAAGCCCCCAGACGTGACACTCCACAAAACCTGCGTTTTCTCTCGCCTTGGCCGTGGCACTCAGGCTTGTTTGCTGGTAGGCTAGTCTGGGAAGCTTTCTTCCTCCTCCATAACGATTTATTTTCCATAGTACAACTCATTATTCTTTCGTATGCTTCTTGTATCTTTTCTGTATCGACACAGGTTGCATGGATAACATATAACAGTAGTAGTAGTAGTAGTAGTAGTAGTAGTAGTAATAGTAGTCGCTGTAGCAGTAGTAATAACAGTAGTAGCAGCAGCAGTACTTGTAACGCCACGTTCAACTGAATGTGAACCCAGTAGACTACTGGCTGAAGTTACCTCTCTCCTGCAGTCCACCACTTCCCATTCACGGGACTGAGAGGGAGTTTTGGAACGTTTGCAGTACCAGGCAGCGGAGCCACCCAGACAAGTCAGTGCCACCGGCTGAAGGAACCCCTCTCCAGCACCATAAATAACACATGAATATTAACGTGGTAGATACAGAAATTAATTGGCAAGGAAGAAATGGTATGGAGCTTCCTTACCACACGAGAACATGGCCCTTAACAATATCTCAGGGGAGCCTCTAATGAACCTCTTCCTTACCGGTCTGATTTCTGCACATGCCGTGTTAACTCCTTTAATTCGGTGACGTATTTATCATTTTAATCAGGCTTACACCAAAGGAATGTAGTCAACTTTGGAAGGGCATCTGGTAGTGAAGAGGTTACTGACGGCTGCATCTAAGCTGTCTAGTTTATAAGGCCTCCCCTTGGATGTACAGTAATTGTCTGAGGTGCACAAGATTAACAAAAATGTAGATAATCGGAATGAAGAAGATGTTATTATTTCGTAGCATGTTATTTATGCAATATGTGTCAATATTAAACTGGTCTATGGAGATATAAAACAACGGTCAGGAGTATCATGCAAAATAATTCGCTAAAGAAGAGACGCTACAAAGGCTCCTACGCTGGTGAAAGTACTGTCCAAGGCCTGTGTGTTGGGCTGTGGCGTTATCATTACTAAAGTGTTTACATTAACTTGGCCTAAAAGCTCAGTCATTCTATTTTCAAGGCTGGATGTAATAGGAGATTAATACTAGAATACAGTGATAGTCACGAAGAAGTGCGATGGAAATGATTTAAAGCCGTTGTATTGTCTTATTCTGCCGAGCTATGGGAAATAAGGTGCAAAAAGACACAAATTTTCGCCAACTTAATGTGGACGAACTATAGTCGAGCTTACCCCCTCCATCTTCACTCTGAGCCCGGATTCACAAACAACCTTACGATGAACTCCTTATCGTAGTAATTATCTAACTTACGGGGGACACGGCATCGTAAATTGCTTCGTTTAAGGGAAATGCAAGGAAGAGTGGAAGTTTGTATATTTCGGTTCTGTATTATAATCGGTCTTTCCAGCTGATTATCCGTAACGCTGATTCATTAACCTGATTCACGCTGACATCTTGAATCCGGCTGACGTCCATTTTAGTTTACTCCTGCTGCTGCCAGACGGTTTTATTCAACGTAGGAAAGGTTCCAGCCAGTTTAATGTAGCGATGTCTAACCCCACCAGTTCGAAATGTCTATCATATGCTGAATAAAACCGTCAGGAGAGGGCAAGAATAAAATGAAACAGGACATCGCCGAGTTCAGTGTGTTAATTACACTACACCAAACGAGCTATATATCTATATAAATTGTACTGTAGTATTGAAGAAATTAACTACGATCATATCCGCTCCCCCCCCTCCTCCAGTTCTAAGAGTGTCTACTAAGATGAATGACATCGTCTGGAGATAATCTCTGGATAGGAGTTAATGATTTCGTTATATAGTTTTTCCTTTATCATAGTCTTGTAATACTGTATTTATATTATTTTTCATTGGTCATATTGGTGTTATACAGGTAGCTGTGTTCCATTACCACCTATCAGCTAGTCTCCAATCAACTTATTTAAGAATTAGAGGTAAAATATAGCAAATAAATATTCTAGCGTCATTTGCCCGAAGGTTTGATGTAGTGCCAGTTAACAGAGCGACAATATGTGGAAAAGAAAAATCACAAGAGGACGTTCAGTGAAAAGATTATACACGAGTATCACACGTTGCTCGATTACGGACATAAAAACAAATGAACTTCATGGCAACGAATAAGGAAAAAGTGATCAATGACTTTTAAAACCTTTGTGACACGATATTTGGAGCCCAGTTATCTTTGTAGAATAATACCTGTGTTCCATTATTTGTTTATCTGCTACGAGGGACAGTATTACTGACCATGACTATAATCTAAAATATCCGTTCCTTCATCAACACAGTAGTGCTTACTATGTGGGGATGACACAGGCTTCAGTGACGTCGTGTACATAACGTATATGGGCATTGACACAAAAACGCTTACGAAACCAAACTTTATGCATACAGAGTAAAAGAATTTCGCTCTTTAAGTGCAAAACTACTCACAAAACCCTTCTAATCTTCGCAGAGTTACGAACTGTTGTTGTAAAAATGTCGTTGTTTCTCTTTCCTTCTTTCTTCATCAGACCTAAATCCAAAACGAAACGCTGCACACGCGCGTGTTATTGACCTAGGTACTTGGTAGCAACCAGGGATATTTCTATATATATATTGAGCATCATTCGAGCTGCAACACACGAGTTATAGCCTAAAAACTTCCTGTAACACTCAGACGTTTTTTCATCAGATATGTGAAAAAAAAAAAAAAAAAAAAAATCACTGATTCGTGTTGCCCCATTCCATGAAACGTCAGTGGAGGGAAAAGTAGATTCATGGTGGCACATACAGTCATGGTGGAAAAGAGGTCCATGGCAAAAGTAGGTCCACGGAGGAAAAAAGGCCATGGGAAAAGTACGCCTGTGGTGAAAATAAGTTCATAGGAAAAATGGGTCCATGGAGAAGGTATGTGAAGGGAAAATACGCCCAAGGGGAAAATGGGTCCACAGGTGCATGTACATCAGTGGTGAAAACAGGTCCATTGGGGAAAATACGTGGCCATATTGGGGAAAGAGGTCTATGTGAAAACAGGTCAAAGGGAGAAATAGGTCCAAGAGGAAAATGGGTCCATGGGGGAAAACAGGTCCATGGGGGAAAACAGGTCCATGAGGGAAAATAGGTCAATTGGAGAAAACGGGTCCAAGGGGGTAATTTTGTCAAGACAGGAACAGATCTCTGGCGGGACACAGGTGGGGCTTGGCACTTAGGGGATGTAGCCAGAGACTCGTTTATGTGCTGCTAATATATGACATGTAGTTGGAAGCTACTGTAGCTCCCATATAAACACACCATAAAGTAGAAAAAAATATATATATATTCTACAATGACTGTAATGATGCAGGAAAGAAAGCAAGCGCTGAAACAAGAGATGTAAAAGGCACAGAAACAAGATAGCATTTGGGAGGAGATTCAGAGTTCTCTACCCATTACTACATTACACCCTGTACTCACAAAGTTTGGGAAAGAGCTCACTGTAAGGAAAGGGAAAAGGATTCGATTTTGAGAACAATCAGTCAAAGGTCAAGGGCACAGGGCAAAGTGAATTCAAGCAGTTTTGATCTAATTTCGACCAGTCTGTGGAAAGTTGAGTCATGTCACAGGACAACGTCTAATTTTTAGCCCTGATACCACTTGGTGTGGGCAGGCACTGCACACTCTGAGTCGTCTTTCATGTATAACTACATACCATATTACTTTTACGATGCAGAAGTAAGAAATGAAGATATCAACGCTACATTGATAATTTTTCAATTAAGGCTTACAAAAACATATAGTGCAGTTGTGTTGATACAAGAAAAAATAATATAAACCACGTCAGCGCTTACTTTGCACAAACAGCAAAGACAGTAATGAGACCATTACTAGCAAAGAATTTTATATGACATTGTCCAAGAGCCAAACTAAGTGAGGACCGACACAGGATGTCTCTTATACTGACAGTGTTTATTATTATATACAATTTTTGCATTAAGGTTGCCAGTCTGAAACCTACCACTTACTAATGATTAAGTGCCCAGTTTATTTATATAATAGTCTGATAATTAAGCAACGATATGAGTTGTGTAATTTTTTGATGAAAAGGATGTCCGTGTTCATTGCAGTGTCAGCTTCAGATTCAGATTTTTACTCTCAGGCTGTGTAGGTTTTCTCATATCGGTATTAATTCTCAGGGAGACTGAAATTTTACAATGGTATATTCTCCATGCTTATTTTCATGAGAAAATTTATAATATTACTTACGTGTATAATAAAGAATTAATGAAGGCAAACACACCATACTCGTGCAGTTAGCTTTGCCTTCAAACTGTGACATTAACCAATGATTGTTCTCAAAATCAAAACACTTCATCTTCCACCTACCATGAACCTTTCCCCCAAGCTTGGTCTAAGTCGGATAATAACTAATTAAGTTGACCTTGCTACATGACCTATCGTTCTAAAAACTAGATAAACCCCTTGGCTGACCCTGAACACTTCCACCAAGTTAGGTGCAAATAAGATCATTATTTTTTTTTTACACAAAGACACACTGGGATCGAATTTTGACCTTGTGCTATCACCATGATCATTCATTACCCGTCTCCGCCCCGGAGGGGCTCGAAGATGGGTATTGTTTTCACTCGGTTTGTCAGTTTGTTTGTCTGTCTGTCTGTTAACAACTTTACGCGAAAACTACTGGTGCGATTTTATCTAAAATTACAGGGATGATGGGCTATGACCTTCTGATCACCTGATTAAATTTTGGGCCAAATTGGGCCCAGGCCCAGGCCGCAGACTCCTCCAAAAATGTTTTAAAAATAGCTTTTTCGCCATGACTCCTTTCAAATTAGGCTAGTCATATCGACCTAAAGGTGAATCTTTCAAATCTGCATCTATATGCCTCATTACATGAGGGGGGTGGGGGTCACCACCAGTTCTTTTCACTTTATATATTACTGATCAAGAAAATGGACGAATTTCTAGGGTAGTGAAATTTGCAGATGACACAGACTGGTTGTAGAGTAATTTCTAAAGCGACTGTGACTCAAAACAAAACGACTTGGATACATTTTTGACCTGGAGTGAAAAATGGCAGATATAAATTGTAGTAGATAAATGTAGTACTGCAATTTGAAGGGGGAAAAAAAAAACTTGAGTACCGCAAGTTCGATATTTTTTGACAGAAGTAAGGGACGAAAGAGATCAAGGAATTATCACCTGGAAAACTCTCAACAGCGTAGAGCAGCAGGTAACAAGGCACGGTAAACAAAATACAGCGTCGGCTTCATTACAGGAATTTCGAACAGAAAACGCTTGAAATAATCTTTAAACTTTACACGTCTTTAGACAGACCACACCTAGAATATTGTGTAAAATACCAGCCCGCCAAATTTATCCTACGAAGGACGGCTAAAGATGCTGTTTTGTCTAAAAAAGGGATGACTCAGACGAGATCTAATTTAAAGATTTAATATACTCAGCAACTTATATGAGATCAGATATGATGACTAGTTCGAAACAGAGAATGATAATGTGACTAGAAATGATGGGATGAATCTCAAAAGTAAGACATTCAACGCTAATACAGGGAAAAATTACTTCGTCATTCGCGTAGTGGAGCAATGAAATTAGCTGCCAGCAACATTAGTGCAAAATTATTAATGCATTCAAAAATTAACTACTGTAGACAAATATTTCGAGACTATAGCCCAAAACTAAATCACTATAGTTTACTTCCAGGCTGAAGTGTTTGCTGACGACTGTGAGACGATTGGTTAACTATGAGAATGTTTTTCGGTTGTGTGTGCCCTTTCTTTACAAGTTTATATATTGAAAGTTCCTAAGTACATAGTTATCCATGTTCTGCCTGCCGTGCAATTTCCATGCTTGTTATTTCCAACAAGCATGGTATTTTTCTATTATTTTCCTGTGATGGGCGGGGGATAGCCATCCTATTTTATATCCGTTTCTCTTAAAAGTAGGTGTGAGCATAACAGGCCTCCTGTTATCTGTACCTCCTATGTATTCCTGTGTACTCTGATGTACGCCGAGGTACACCATAGTCACAACTTTTCATCTACCTATCTATCTATATACCTAGGCTGCTTCCCCCAAGGAAAGGGAGGTAGCCGAGACAGGACGACACATTCCCCATTTACTCATCCATTCAAACACATTCATTCGCATCTTAGCCCCAAAGGGGAGAACGGACAGATCCTCACCGCACCACTCCGCACAAGGGTCAACTGCCCAATGCAATCAGTGACATCCGCAGCAGGGCCCGACAGCAGAGCTGGTTTACCCCTGCCACATCATAACAGACTCATCCCCTTGCCCGCACCTGACCTGAAATAGCTGATCAGACCAAATGCGGGAGAATATCCCCTCAGGGCTGCGTCATCACTTACTCATTCACAATTTCTCTCCATTTATTTCTGTCACGCACAGTCACTCTTCCTTGCTCAACAGACATCCCTCTCGCATCCAGCGCTCTCTTCACACTGTCCATCCATCCTATTCGTGGTCTTCCTCTCAGCCTTACACTTCTCACATCAGATCTAGTTATCTTTTTCACCAATCGCTCATTATCCATTCTCTCCATATGCCCAAACCATCGCAACACCCTCTTCTCAACTCTACCAGCCATCTCTCGAACAACTCCAGTTCTCCTTCGCACTTCATCATTCCGCACTCGATCCATACGCGTCACTCCACACATACTCCTCAGACACCTCATCTCCATTACATTCAAATTTTTCCTCTCTGCTACACCCATATTCCATGTTTCAGCCCCATATAATGCAGTCGGTACCACAACACCCTCATACAGCCTTCTCTTTACATCCATTCTAAGCGAACGACATTTAAACACTTTTTTCATTCCTCCCAGCACCTTTCCTACTTCATTTATTCTAAACTTCACTTCTGCATCTATTCTTCCATCCACATCAACATGTGACCCTAGATATTTAAAACACTCTACCTCCTCAAGCAACTCGCCATTCAAAACTATATTCATCCTCCTACCATCTACCAACCTCGTACACTTCATCACTTTACTCTTATTCTCATTTACTTACAATTTCCTCCTTTCACACACCCTTCCAAACTCCTCTACCAACTGTCTCAATCTCTCCTCTGAATCAGCCACCAGTGCAGTATCATCTGCAAACAGCAGCTGCTTCAGATTCCACTCTCCACCATCAATATTCACCAGACTCAGACCTCCACCTAAAACTCTTCCATTCACAACTTTTCATGATCAGAGTAATTACTATAACACTGATCTGATTGATTATTAAAATAAATAAATATTTTGACTGTTGCCAGCCATTATAATGGCAGTAAATGTTCCTATCTGGCAATATAGGTTTACGTAATAGTGTTGGCTCTAACTGCCTGATGTATGCAGTCATAAAATTCTCGAGTTATGTGTAATTAAACACTAAACGTCACAAAAACGGTATACATTTCTACTAGAGATTTCTCCTAGCTGTCAAACGAAGTAAACAAAGTATTTCCAAGCATAATATTTTTACCTTACCGATCCCTTTTGTTTTGTTTCTCTCTCTCTCTCTCTCTCTCTCTCTCTCTCTCTCACACACACACACACACACACACACACACACACACGCCACTCAAGATCCAGCTGTGATAAAAGCTGAGGCGGGTGAAGGAAAGATTAGATAAGGTGGGGAGATTTCGAAGGAGAGAGAGAACTGAAAAATAGACATAAATAAGGAGGAACAGGTTGGGTCTGGTTAGTACTCGTACTTGGATGGATGACCGCCTGGGAACACCAGATGCTGTTGGCATCCCTACGTGTCAAGTGGGGTTGGTGGAGGATTAGTGCCCCTCCCTGTAAAAACAATTAACTCTAAGCCCTTGGCCACCCCGTGTGGGATACATGGCGTCTGGCAATGAATGAATGAATGAATGAGGTTTGAAAACAAAAGAAAGTAGAGAAATGAGAGAAAGTGTACAGTAAAGGTCAGGGGAACAGATGAGAAAAGTGAAAATAGAAATATAAGAAGTATAAAAGTTAAGAAACAGTATGAGAATGGAATGGCTGGATGCGGAAGGAGAGGATAACCGTGAATAAGGTTGGGAAATAAAATAAAGTTGAGGAAGAGTAAAGTGTCATGGTAAGATTCCCCCGTACTGATTAAAGACGTAAATGGCTGGGGTTCCTTTTGTCGAGGCCACATCTCACAAAATGCGGTGTTGGAAAATAGGTGAAGAAAGAAACGTGGGAAGGAAAATGTAATATGAAAACTGGAAGACGAATAGAAGGTACGAGGGAAAACACGAAACGGGAAATGAAGGTGAGCGTTTGCCTTTGATATGGTAACGTAAGAACTGTACTGCTGCTAAACCCAGACGAATTTTAAGCAAAAAAGGATATGATTGTGGGAGTTTGCCTCTTGTATGGTGACATAAATATTGTACTGCAGGTAAACCCACACGAATTTTATTTACTTCGAGTGTGTCATGGGAGCCTGCGAAAGGTAATACTGGTACCACTAACCCTCTCGTGGTCTGGACAGCTTTATGCCATTTTTACTCTAACTTGGCCTAAAACTGACAACTCTCCACCTTGAACGCTGAGTCGTGGCAATAGATCAATACTAAAAGATGATGCTAGTCACGAAAAGGTGCTAAGAAATGGATATAGAGCCGTAGCATTGTCTTTTTCTGCCACTGAGGTGCGTGGAATAAGCAACAAAAAGACGAAAATCTGGGCCAGGTTAGAGTGAAACGAGTATAGTATTCTGTTCCAAGTAAGCCGAGAGTCTGAGTAGCCTGGAGATGTTAAAGATGATGGATTAAAATGAGGCAAGGTATGAAGGAGGAAATGAGAAATTCTTGAGAAGCGGAGAAAATGAAGACAATGGGTCAGGACTATAATGGAAAGAGGAAAAATGGGGAAGGGGAAGACGCAGAAAGAGGAGGGAACTATGGAGAGTGAATGAAGAATAATGTGTGTGTGTGTGTGTGTGTGTGTGTGTGTGTGTGTGTGTGTGTGTGTGTGTGAGAGAGAGAGAGAGAGAGAGAGAGAGAGAGAGAGAGATTTGACATTAAAGGGAGATATTTTAATAAAGGGTTGCTGGTCGTATTGACTTATATGGACGGCAAACACATGCCGAATACAATGAAATGTTTCGTCAGATGCCGTGTGAATGATGTGCACCTTTACTCCACAAGACGCTCCGTTTTCTTGTACTGTCTGTGGCAGGCACGTATCACACTGTCTGAAGGAGGCTGTCTTTGTTACGTCATACACAAATAACAGACAGTATCAATAAATCACCAACACATCGTAGCTTCTCTTGTGGTGTTGCGTCTGTGTAATTGACCAGCCCGTTGTGCGCGTACGGCTAAATATCAGTTATTCGGCGACTATTCGAGAGATGAATACTTTATATTTTTTCTTTCCTTTTTTTTTTAAAGTCATTTGTTTATTCTTTCCACACAAGACAGATAAATACCATATGTGTGTACATTAAATCGTTTCCCGCCAATTATATAACAGAGTCAAATCACTCAGAGAATTTGTGTAAACTCTGTGCTACATACTGTACAACTGGGTGAAAGAACATATGAGCGTATGAGTTGGCATTACCTTGCTGTCAGTCACAACTCGCTAGTGGAGACCGTACGCAGATTGGTTTTGGAAATTTCGTAGAGTTTTTCTAGCTGATTTACTGTACATATTATGCACTGATATTCTCCTTCATGTCAGTTATGTTTCGAACATCGACATAGTTTTCCACAGCAGCATACAACATGATAAAAAGGTGTTGTGTGCAAAATGAATAGCTAAGGAAGAGGCATTACGAGACATCCGAAGCCAACAAGAAATACAGCCTCATCAGCGAACTTGTTTGGCAAAGGTGGTGGTCCAGGAGTAGGGGTCAAGATTGCTGGTTATATATTAGCAAATGCAGGGTCAGTCATGGGTGAGGCAGGAAATATTTTTCAGGAACTGGTATATGTTAAAACAGTCTTCACTACTCTCCCTGAAAACCAACCCTGTTATACCCCCCCCCCCCTCGCCATTGCAATCACATCAGTCTTGGGTGGAACAGCCCTACAGTATCCGGTATTACTCGTCACGTCCCGAGGTTTTCCGCACCTCCGACATCCCCCAGTCCCAAGCCTTTTTTGGAAATTTTTTTTTTTTGGCTAAAACTTCCGCTTTGGTTGAGAAACGAAGGAAAATCACCAAGAAAGGGCTTACTGTGGTCTATAAGTGGTCGGAACAGGTGAGGTCCTCCGCGCCAGGTATCGTATTCTTTCATTGACGTGTCAGGCTCTCACGTTTTCTATGGTAGGGAATACTGGGAGAAACAACACACAACACCTCTATATTTATTGAATTTGAACTAATAAACAATAACAGTAGCAATATAATGGATTTCAGACACATATATATGAAAAATAAGCATTGTACCATCGCGCGAGCATAGCGAGTTAGGTCCGAGTCGTAACATGCTATATGCTAAGTTTCATGTATCAGTCAACATATTTTCTCTACTTATATACTTCTGTTTCAATGACATTTTACCAATTACAACTGTTTGTAAGTGTTTTCAGATGCTTTCATTCATTATGATGACATGCAGCATAAGTTTAGCGCACATCAGCGTACTAAGCGCACTCGCTATGACTCGTATTTCAACATACCCAATTGTTTTATCACTTTCCTATTATTTTTCCCTTTCCATAGAACCTTTCCTCCACCACTGTAAATGTTTTCAGTTATTTACATTCTTTACGAGGGCATTTAGCGATATGCTAGCGCATATTCACGTAGCAACCACAATCTCAAACACTCGTGTTTCATCTTCTACTTTATTTATTCACTCCAATTATACTTTCCCACTTACATTACACACGTTTACACCCCTATACTGCACTGTACATACTTACTGGCATTATTTATTCGTGAGCGTCAGAATATCGCATGAAAATACCCTCGCAATGAATGTTTCGACTAACATAATACTCAAACACTTATATACTAATTCTTCACATATATTACTCACTTTCCCACTTGACGACTTCTATTTTCACTATTACGTGCCTTATTCATTCAACTGAGCGTCAGGATATCGCATCTCTATACACACGCTAGGAATATTTAACTTATTTCAGCACTTACAATAATTTGAACTTATACCCGTAAGCATTTCCAATAATAATAATTATATAATTACAGGCCGTATTTATTGCACTGAGCGACAGAATATCGCATCATAAAACCCTCGCTATGTATGTTTCCACTTACAGCATATTTATACACTTACATACAATTTTTGCACTTATGTTCTACCCGTATGCACTTTATACTAATATTTGGAGATCAACATGACTGGTAATTTCACTGAGCGTCTGTTTGTCGCATTTACTTCATAGTTTCAGCGTCCTATCGCATTCACACCATATAAGAATTGCATCAACGTGTGATATTCGCTGAAACATGGGTGAATACAGAGACCCACGTCACACTACACGCACTCATAGCGGGTGTCCTTCCTCTGTGTCGTGAGTCTCACCCGGGAATTGCTACACACGTGACACCTGCGTTGGGGCCTAGGTCTGTTTGGCTGGGGAGGGATAGGAGTGGGGAAATGGCGGCCGGATATTCTCAGGGGAGTTTGGGCAATAGGGGCAGTGCGGGTGCGATGTTGGGGCCTTTCAACAGTATAACGTGCAAACATCTCTCTTGTGAGCTCCCTCACAAACCCTTCAAAGGTTTCCTGAACTCCTTTTGTCATGGCGTGAAGGTGGTGGCAATTCAGAGCAGTGATGTCTAGCAAGTGAAAGAACAGTTTCTTATACCACTTCATCGTGGTCCTGGCACACTCTACCGTCGATATCATGGAGTCTGACTGGTCCACCAGGTGCATGTTTATGTTATAGACCATGACACACTCAGGTTTCCAAATGTGACGCCTGTTCTCGCTACGGTAATCTACGGAATCAGTACGGTGCATCACGGGGCGGTGAACCGTTGACAAGAAGCTTACTTCTCTATTGTGGTTCCACACAGTTGCAAGGATGTTGTTGGCTTTGAAGAAGACAACCTCATTCCTGGCAAGATTCCGCCCTACCTTGGCCATGTGACGCCGGTTCACCTTCACGGTTCCACAGACTCCCGTTTCATGCGTGTGAAGATAACGAGTGAGAAGAGGGCTAGTGTACCAGTTGCCAAGGTAGAGGACGTGACCACGATGAAGGTAGTCTTCTATCATTGTCTTTACCACTGCTCCCGACAGTCCAATACTTCGATCTTCTATTATGTCTGTCTGTGCACCAGTGTACAAGACTATGTCTTGCACGTATCCAGTCCTACAGTCGCACATAACAAAGATCTTGAACCCAAAATGGTGCCTATTTTGCTGGGTATATACTGCCTAAATGAAATATTACCTCTCCACAACATGAGACTCTCGTCTATGACGAGGTCTCTATAGGGATAAAATGACAAACGAAAGGTTTGCCTCAGGTGATCAAAGACCAACCTAATTCGCCTCATTTTATCTGTGTCGTTCGCATTTGGAGGATCATGAGCATCGTAAAAGTGGAGGCGACTTAGAATTTGTTGAAACCGTGTACGGCTCATCACTTGCCCAAATACTGGGGTAAACATAACAGGGTCCCTTGTCCAGTTAGCAGGAATTCTGTTCTTTCGTATAATACCCATCAAAAGGACCAGGGCAAAAAATAGGAACATTTCTGAAAGGGAGACAGGGTAATCGTAGATAATAGAATGCCTACTCCTTGTTCCTAATCTTTCACTCTCAAGGCGCTGGGTGCTTGCAAAAAGGTTGGTTTGGTAAACAATCTGCTCCACGAATGCCTCACTAAAAAACAGGTGGAAAAAATCCAACCTGGTGGAATTACGGTGAATTCTGGGAGCAATGCAGCCAGAGCGCCCCTGCTCAGTGAAGGGGTGAATGAAGGGAGAAAAATCACTCCCATCCTCCCAATTCCATCCCACAAATCCCTCGTCCCCATCATCCCCATCACCGCCTTCGTCTGGGTGGGGAGGAGATCCTGGTGGGGGAGGTGGGGGAGAAGGAGTGCAGAGGGCTTCCCCACTGTCACTCCTCTTTCCTCTGCCTTTACCCTTTCCCTTTCCCTCACCCTTACGGCCTTGAGGAACATTAGGGGGCTGTGGGGATGAAGTAGGAAAATATTGGGGGGGAAGACTTGCTGGGGAGTGGTTCCTCCCCACCTTCCCCCTCCATGACAACACCACGTGATTTCTCACGCACCCTAGCTTGACCACGTGTTAGGGGATATTGGGGAGCATAAGACGTGCTTGGGAGTGGTTCCTCCCCACCTTCCCCCTCCATCACAACCCCACGTGATACTGAATGCACCCGCACTCCCCCACATGATACACTACGCCGCCTCGCACTACCTAGGGAGAGCAATGACTCACGTTACTCTCACTTTCCCTAATCCGCCCTGCACTTTCCCTTTCACTCCCCACTCCCTCCACGGCACTTCCTAACTCCCCCCAAAAAATACTAGGCCCATACCTGCTCGTCCGACGTGGTGTGCGCTCTGGGCCACGATGAGTGATTACCTCATGTCCATACCACGTGGCAGCACGTCCCACGACTCCGTCCTCGTCCTCGTCCTCGTCATCGTCATCGAAATCTGGTTCCACATCACGTTGGGGCTGGTGGTTTCTTCCTCCTCTGACTGCACATAATCTTTATCCACAACCTCGTTGTCCAGTGGGGAATCACTGTCGCCTGTAAAGGCATCCAGGGCGGCTTGAATTTCACCCTCTGAGAGAGATCTCTTAGCCATGTCTGAGCAGGACCGTTGCTACCAGGTGAGTGGACGAGTGGCGGGTTAGCACAGGTCGCGCGGGGTCGCCGAGTGTCCCTGCCTGGTGGCAGGTAGGGGAAGGTCATGCGAGGATACGTACCGCAAATCAAGCGCGAAATTTGAAAATTGTAGAAATTATGCACTTTACAATTGCACGACGTACTGGTACGTCGCCGGGACTGGCAAATGCAAATCGTTGCAACGTACCCATACGTCGACGGGATGGGGCGGGTTAAAACATAAGTGGTGATATGTGAGAGTGTGTGATGAAATCTGTTAGTGTGTGTGAAGCTGGGTCTCAAGGAACAGACTGCTGACTGGGTCAATCCCCACAACCGAACACTTAAAAAAAAAAAAAAAAAAAAAAAAAAAAAAAAAAAAGCCAGCAAGTTAACATAGGGCAGCAAATCCTTCACACACCTATCCCTGTAAATCACATCATAAAATGAAAACAAGTGTCTTATTCTCCAACACAAACGTACCAAGGAGATATATATATATATATATATATATATATATATATATATATATATATATATGCAAGAAAGAAGGAAGCAAAGGCCAGGAGCCCGCAAACCGTTCATTCAAAGAAAAAACAAAAACAATATGAAAGAGAGCCAAATACAAGATCCGCTCATTTCGAGATGCCTGGACACACTGCGTTTAAAAGACTGGAGATCATAGGAATTAGGAAATACAGACAGAGGGAGACAGTTCCAGAGTTGACCGGTTCCATAAATGAAAGACTGGGAGTAACGGTTAACTCTTGCATTAGAGAGTCGGACAGCAAAAGGATGAGAATTTGTTGCTAGACGGGTGCGCACCCGTCGTACAGCTGGATGGATGCAAGCAGACAGTTCAGAGGAGCAGTGACCAACGAAGTAGCGATAGAAAAGAGATAAAGATGCAACAGTGCAGCGAAGAGACAGAGGTTCAAGGGAGCCAGTAAGAGGAGGAGAGTTGAGACGAGAAGCCTTTGATTCCACCCTATTGAGAAGAGCTGTATGTGGGGAGCCACCCCACACATGAAAGTTGTACTCTAAACAGGGGCGAATAAAACCCATGTATAAAGTCAACAACTGTGCAGGGGTAAAGAAGGTACGGAGTCAGCTTAGCACACCTAATCTCTTGGAAGCAGATTTTACAAGAGATGCAATACGATTTTTCTGAGATAAGTCCCGAGTGAATGAAACCCCAAGCATATTCAAAGATGATGCAGGATTGAGCTGGATATTATTAAACTTTAGAGGGTACTCCTGTGGAAGATTGTGTCGGGTTGGTAGGTGTAAAAACTGAGTTTTTGATGCAATAAAAACAAGATTATTTTTACCCCAGTCAGAGATACGAGCCAAGTCAGACATTAGGTGTGTCATAGCCTCATCCCTTGTTTGTTGAAGTAACTGCTTAGATGGAAGTTGCGGGAACTGAACAGAGAGGTGAAGGGTGGAATCATCAGCGTACGAGTGGATAGGGTTAGATGTACAGCTTAGAAGGTCATTGATGATTAAAAGGAAGAGAGTTGGTGATAGGACAGAGCCCTGAGGAACACCACTGTTGATGGATCTAGGAGAAGAACGATGGCTGTCTACAACAGAAGCTATAAAACGACCAGAAAGGAAGCTATTGATGAAGGCACAGATAGAAGGATAGAAACCGTAAGAGGGTAGTTTGGAAATTAAAGATTTATGCCAGACTCGATCGAAAGCCTTTGAGATGTCAAGTGCAATGACAAAGCTTTCGCCAAAGTCCCGAAAGGAGGATGACCAGGAGTCTGAAAGGTAGGTGAGAAGATTGCCAGTGGAGCTTCCCTGACGGAACCCATACTGACAATCAGAAAGAAGGTTGTGATAGGAAAAATGCTTTAAAATTTTTCTATTAAGAATTGACTTAACCCCTGGGGGTAGGGGGGGGTTTCAAGAATACTCCCCCAGTATCCCTACTTGTCATAAAAGGCGACTAAAAGGGTTGGTGGAGTGTTAGTGCCCCTCCCCGGAAAACAACTAACTAAAAAAACAAACAATAAGCCTCGGACAAGGATTGACCAAACGATGACGACCAAGGACCGGACAAAGGACATGGTTATCGGAACATGGAATGTAAGGGGAGCGAATGATGAGGTGAAAGAGAGAGAGATTGTCCAGGTGCTTGAGGGTGCGAAAGTGGATGTATGTGGAATAACTGAAACAAAATGGAGAGGAGAAAGTGTGAGAGAATGGGAGTATGGATGGGGTATATGTGCAGGAGTAGGTGAGAATGAGAGGGCAAAGGAAGGAGTATGTATAGTTGTGAGTAAAAGATGGAACAGGAGCATAAGACAGTATGGATCAGTTGGGTCAAGGATTGTGTGGGTAAAGTTGAAAGTTGGAATACAAATGTGGGCGATTG
The DNA here is from genome assembly GCF_032717465.1 of Coenobita brevimanus. Classification (NCBI taxonomy): domain Eukaryota; kingdom Metazoa; phylum Arthropoda; class Malacostraca; order Decapoda; family Coenobitidae; genus Coenobita; species Coenobita brevimanus. The sequence goes on along the minus strand of NC_137010.1, from coordinate 45,342,681 downwards.
TGTGTGTGTATGCGCCAACGCAAGATCGTGCTAGAAGAGTGAGAGAAGAGTTCTGGACAAATGTAGAAGTGTGCATGGAAAAGTTTGGAAGGAATGAGAGAGTGTTTTTGATTGGTGATATGAATGGTAAAGTTGGGAATGTGAAGGTGGATGGAATACTTGGTGAGTGGGGTGTGCCTGCTGAGATAGATGAGAATGGGAGTGCGTTAGTGGACATTTGTGCTGGGAGGGGGTTGGTGATAGCCAATACCCTCTTCAGGCATAAAATGATCCACAGGTATACATGGCGAGTGATGAGAAGGGTGGGTGGTGAACTGAATGAAAGGAAGGCAGTGACTGATTATGTGTGTGTGGATGAAAGGATGCAAAGATGTGTAATGGATGCAAGAGTTTATAGAGGTTGGGGGAGTGGACTTTCTGACCACTACTTGGTGGTGGCCAGAATTAGAATTCAAGTAAGATGGAGGAATAGAAGAAGGGAAAGACGAGAGGAAGGAGTAGTTGCAAGGAGAGTGGAAAGGTTACAAGAGGATGAGAAAAAGGCAGAGTATAAGAGAGAAGTGGAGGAACGACTGGGCAAATATGAATTGAAGCAGATGGGAGACGTGGAAGGTGTGTGTAGGATATTAACAGAAGAAATATGTGCAGCATGTGATGTGGTGTGTGGAAGAAAGAGAAGACGGAGGGGGGTGCAAGGAACAGCGTGGTGGACTGAAGAGGTGAAACAGGCTGTGGCACAAAAGAAGAAAGCATACAATGAATGGATGAGAAATAGGGGCGTGGAAGAAGTTGAGAGGCGGAAGAGAGAGTTATATGTAGAAAGAAAGAAAGAGGTGAAAAGATTAGTAAAAGAGAGTAAGAAGAGAGTGGATGAGGAATTTGGAAGGAATTTGAGTGTAAAGTGGAGGGACTAAGAAAATGTTCTGGAAAGAGGTGAAAAGGGTAAGACAGGGTGGACGTGAAGTTAGCAGGGGAGTGAAAGATAAAAATGGTAGATTACTAGTGGAGAAGGGAGAAAAAGTGAGCAGATGGAGAGAACACTTTAAGGAATTGTTGAACGTAGAGGATGGAAGTAATGCGAGTATAAGTGGCTGGGGAATGGCTGGGAGAAGGAGGGAGGTGAGAAGACAGGAAGAAATCAGTAGGATAGAAGTTGTGGAAGCAATGAAGAAAGTTAAATCGGGGAAAACCCCAGGAATTGATGGAGTGTGTGGTGAGATGCTGAAGCATGGGGGAGAGATAGTAGTAGAATGGATGTGGAAGATGTGCAGATTGGCCTGGAAGGAAGGTAGAGTCCCGGAGGATTGGAAGTCAGGTATAATTATTCCCTTGTACAAAGGAAAAGGGGAAAAAGAAGTGTGTGGTAATCATAGGGGCATTTGTCTTCTTAGTATAATAGGAAAAGTGTATGGTAGGATACGTATTGACAGAGTTAGAGAAAGAACAGAGAAATTAGTTGGAGAGGAACAGGGAGGCTTTAGGAAGGGAAGAGGTTGTGTAGATCAGATATTCATTCTTAGATCTTTAGTGGAAAAGTTGCTAGAGAAGGGAAAGAAGTTGTATATGGCTTTCATGGATCTGAAGAAAGCATATGACAGGGTGGATAGACAAGGATTGTGGAAAGTGTTAAGAATATATGGAGTAGATGGGAAGTTGTTGAATGCTGTGAAGAGTATGTACGATGGTGCGAAGGTTGCAGTGCGTGTGGATGGTGAACTAAGTGAATTTTTCTCTTTGAAAG